>NC_057806.1:898844-902638 GCF_018294505.1 Triticum aestivum
TGAACCACGGGGTGCGTTTACGTGTCGGTCATCAACACTCACAGTTTTGACCGATTCTGGCACGTTTCTTGGACTATTACTCTGTTTTTGGGTCCCGGAGTGATTTCCATGATTAACGAACCCTGGGGTGCGTTTACACGTTGGTCATCAATAGTAGAAGTTTTGGCCAATTCTAGCCCGTTTCATGGGCTATTACTCACTGTTTTGGGGCCCCGGAGTGATTTCCACGATTAACGAACCCCCAGGTGCGCTTACGGGTTGGTTATCCACACTCGCGGTTTTGTCGATTCTGGCCCGTTTCGTGGACTGTTACTCACCGTTTTGGGGCCCCAAAGCGATTTCCATGGTTGTTGAACCCCAAGGTGCGCTTAAGTATAGGTCATGAACAATCGCTGTTTGGGCCGATTCTGGCCCGTTTCTTGCACTATTACTTAGTTACGGGGGTCTCGAAATGATTTCCATGATTTACGAACCCCGGGTTGTGTTTTCGTGTCGGTCAGCAACACTCACAATTTTATCCAATTCTAACTTCATTCGTGGACTACTACTCACCGTTTTCAGATCCCGAAGTGATTTCCAAAGTTGTTGAACCCCAAGGCGCGCTTACGTGTCGGTCATCAACACTCATAGTTTAGGCTGATACTGGCCCGTATCATGGACTATTACTCACTTTTTTGGGCCCCCGGAGTGATTTCCACGGTTAATGAACCGCGGGGTGCATTTACGTGTCGGTCATCAACACTCACAGTTTCGGCCGATTCTGGCCCGTTTCTTGAACTATTACTCTATTTTTGGGTCTCGGCGTGATTTCCATGATTGATGAACACCGGGGTGCATTTATGTGTTGGTCATCAACACTCGCATTTTTGGCCGATTCTGGCCCGTTACGTGGACTATTACACACTATTTTGCGGTATCGAAGTGATTTCAACGATTAACGAACCGCGGGGTGCGTTTATGTTCTGGTCATAAACACTTACACTTTTGTCCGATTCTTGCCTTTTTTGTAGACTATTACTCACTGTTTTGGGGTCCCGGAGCGATTTCGACGATAAACGAACCCCGGCGTGCGTTTACATGTCAGCCATCAACACTTGTGGTTTTTGTCGATTCTGACCCATTTCGTGGACTATTACTCTTCGTTTTTGGGTCCCAAAGCGACTTCCATGGTTGTTGAACCCCATGGTGCGCTTACGTGTCGATCATAAACAATCACAGTTTGGGTCGATTCTGGCCCGTTTGTTAGAGTATTACTTAGTTTTGGGGGCCCCAGAGTGATTTCCACGATTTATGAACCCCGGGTGCGTTCACGTGTCGGTCATCAACACTCACAGTTTTGGCCGATTCTGACGCGTTTCGTGGACTGTTACTCACCGTTTTGTGGTCCCGAAGTGATTTCCATAGTTGTTGAACCCCAAGTTATGCTTATGTGTCGGTCATCAACACTCATAGTTTTGGCTGATTCAGGCTCGTTATCGAAGTGATTTCCACTGTTAATGAACCACGGGGTGCGTTTACGCGTCGGTCATCAACACTCATAGTTTTGGCCGATTCTGGCACGTTTCTTGGACTATTACTCTGTTTTTGGGTCCCGGTGTGATTTCCATGATTGACGAACACTGGGGTGCATTTATGTGTTGGTCATCAACATTCAAAGGTTTGGCCGATTCTGGCCCGTTTTGTGGACTATTACTCACCGTTTTGGCGTCCCAGAGCGATTTCCATGTTTCACAATACCCGGTGTGCGTTTGCGTGTCTGTCGTCAACACTCACAGTTTTGGCCAATTCTGACGTGATTCGTGGGCTATTACTCACCATTTAGGGGTCCCAAAGCTATTTCCATTGTTGTTGAACTCCAAGGTGCGTTTACTCGTCGGTCATCAACACTCACTGTTTTGGGGTCCCGGAGTGATTTCCACGATTAACGAACCGTGGGGTGCGTTTACATGTCGGTCATCAATACTAGAAGTTTTGGCCAATTCTGGCCCGTTTCGTGGACTATTACTCACTGTTTTGGGGCCCCGGAGTGATTTCCACGATTAATGAACCCCCGGGTGCGCTTACGGGTTGGTTATCAACACTCGCAGTTTTTGTCGATTCTGACCCGTGTCGTGGACTGTTACTCACCGTTTTGGGGCCCCAAAGCGATTTCCATGGTTGTTGAACCCCAAGGTGCGCTTAAGTGTAGGTCATCAACAATCGCAGTTTGGGCCGATTCTGGCCCGTTTCTTGGACTATTACTTAGTTATGGGGGTCCCGAAATGATTTCCACGATTTACGAACCCTGGGTTGTGTTTACGTGTCGGTCAGCAACACTCAGAATTTTGGCCATTTCTAACGTGTTTTGTGGACTATTACTCACCGTTTTTAGGTCCCGAAGTGATTTCCATAGTTGTTGAACCCCAAGGCACGCTTACGTGTCGGTCATCAAAACTCATAGTTTTGGCTGATTCTGGCTCGTATCATGGACTATTACTCACTTGTTTGGACCCCCGGAGTGATTTCCAAGGTTAACGAACCACGGGGTGCATTTATGTGTCGGTCATCAACACTCACAGTTTTGGCCGATTCTGGCCCGTTTCTTGGATTATTACTCTGTTTTTGGGTCTCGTCGTGATTTCCATGATTGATGAACACTAGGGTGCATTTATGTGTCGCTCATCAACACTCGCAGTTTTTGCCGATTCTGGCCCGTTTCGTGGAGTATTACGCACTGTTTTGGGGTATCGAAGTGATTTCAATGATTAACGAACCGCGGGGTGCGTTTACGTTTCGGTCATCAACACTTACACTTTTGTCCGATTCTTGCCTTTTTTGTATACTATTACTCACTGTTTTGGGGTCCCGGAGTGATTTCCACGATTAACAAACCCCGGTGTGCGTTTACGTGTCGGTCATCAACACTCACAGTTTTGGCCGATTCTGGCCCGTTTCGTGGACTATTACTCACTTTTTTGGGTCCCCAGAGTGATTTCCACGATTAACGAACCCCTGGGTGCGCTTACAGGTTGGTTATCAACACTCGCGGTTTTTGTCGATTCTGACCTGTTTCGTGGACTGTTACTCACCGTTTTGGGGCCCCAAAGCGATTTCCATGGTTGTTGAACCCAAGGTGCGCTTAAGTGTAGGTCATCAACAATCGCAGTTTGGGCCGATTCTAGCCCGTTTCTTGGACTATTACTTAGTTATGCGGGTCCCGAAATGACCCCGGGTTGTGTTTACATGTCGGTCAGCAACACTCACAATTTTGGCCAATTCTAACGTGTTTTGTGGACTATTACTCATTGTTTTCAGGTCCCGAAGTGATTTCCATAGTTGTTGAACCCCAAGGCGCGCTTACATGTCGGTCATGAATACTCATAGTTTTGGCTGATTCTGGCCCGTATCATGGACTATTACTCAGTTTTTTGGGCCCCCGGAGTGATTTCCACGATTAACGAACCACGAGGTGCATTTACGTGTCGGTCATCCACACTCACAGTTTTGGCCGATTCTGGCCCGTTTCTTGGACTATTAGTCTTTTTTTGGGTCTCGGCGTGATTTCCATGATTGACGAACACCGGGGTGCATTTATGTGTCGCTCATCAACACTCGCAGTTTTTGCCGATTCTGGCCCGTTTCGTGGAGTATTACGCACTGTTTTGGGGTATCGAAGTGATTTCAACGATTAACGAACCGCGGGGTGCGTTTATGTTTCGGTCATCAACACTTACACTTTTGTCCGATTCTTGCCTTTTTTGTATACTATTACTCACTGTTTTGGGGTCCCGGAGTGATTTCCACGATTAACGAAC
>NC_057806.1:903909-905257 GCF_018294505.1 Triticum aestivum
ATTCTGGCCCGTTTCTTGGAGTATTACGCACTGTTTTGGGGTATCGAAGTGATTTCAACGATTAACGAACCGCGGGGTGCATTTACATTTCGGTCATCAACACTTACACTTTTGTCCGATTCTTTCCTTTTTTTGTACACTATTACTCACTGTTTTGGGGTCCCGGAGTGATTTCCACGATTAACGAACCCCGGCGTGCGTTTACGTGTCGGTCATCAACACTCATAGTTTTGGCCGATTCTGGCCCGTTTCGTGGACTATTACTCACTTTTTTGGGTCCCCGGAGTGATTTCCACGATTAACGAACCCCTGGGTGCGCTTACGGGTTGGTTATCAACACTCACGGTTTTTGTCGATTCTGACCCGTTTCGTGGACTGTTACTCACCGTTTTGGGGCCCCAAAGCGAGTTCCATGGTTGTTGAACCCCAAGGTGCGCTTAAGTGTAGGTCATCAACAATCATAGTTTGGGCCGATTCTGGCCCGTTTCTTGGACTATTACTTAGTTATCGGGGTCTCGAAATGATTTCCACGATTTACGAACCCCGGGTTGTGTTTACGTGTCGGTCAGCAACACTCACAATTTTGCCAATTCTAACGTGATTTGTGGACTATTACTCACCATTTTGTGGTCCCGAAGTGATTTCCATAGTTGTTGAACCCCAAGGCACGCTTACATGTCGGTCATCAACACTCACAGTTTTGGCCGATTCTGGCCCGTTTCGTGGACTATTACTCACTTTTTTGGGTCCCAAGAGTGATTTCCACGATTAACGAACCCCTGGGTGCGCTTACGGGTTGGTTATCAACACTCGCGGTTTTTGTCGATTCTGACCCGTTTCATGGACTGTTACTCACCGTTTCGGGGCCCCAAAGCGATTTCCATGGTTGTTGAACCCAAGGTGCGCTTAAGTGTAGGTCATCAATAATCGCAGTTTGGGCCGATTCTAGCCCGTTTCTTGGACTATTACTTAGTTATGCGGGTCCCGAAATGACCCCGGGTTGTGTTTACGTGTCGGTCAGCAACACTCACAATTTTGGCCAATCCTAACGTGTTTTGTGGACTATTACTCACTGTTTTCAGGTCCCGAAGTGATTTCCATAGTTGTTGAACCCCAAGGCGCGCTTACATGTCGATCATCAATACTCATAGTTTTGGCTGATTCTGGCCCGTATCATGGACTATTACTCACTTTTTTGGGCCCCCGGAGTGATTTCCACGATTAACGAACCACGGGGTGCATTTACGTGTCGGTCATCAACACTCACAGTTTTGGCCAATTCTGGCCCGTTTCTTGGACTATTACTCTGTTTTTGGGTCTCGACGTGATTTCCATGATTGACGAACAC
>NC_057806.1:906608-907332 GCF_018294505.1 Triticum aestivum
GAACCGCGGCGTGCGTTTATGTTTCGGTTATCAAGACTTACACTTTTGTCCGATTCTTGCCTTTTTTGTATACTATTACTCACTGTTTTGGGGTCCCGGAGTGATTTCCACGATTAACGAACCCCGGCGTGCGTTTACGTGTCGGTCATTAACACTCACAGTTTTGGCCGATTCTGGCCCGTTTCGTGGACTATTACTCACTTTTTTGGGTCCCCGGAGTGATTTCCACGATTAACGAACCCCTGGGTGCGCTTACGGGTTGGTTATCAACACTCGCGGTTTTTGTCGATTCTGACCCGTTTCGTGGACTGTTACTCACCGTTTTGGGGCCCCAAAGCGAGTTCCATGGTTGTTGAACCCCAAGGTGCGCTTAAGTGTAGGTCATCAACAATCACAGTTTGGGCCGATTCTGGCCCGTTTCTTGGACTATTACTTAGTTATCGGGGTCCCGAAATGACCCCGGGTTGTGTTTACGTGTCGGTCAGCAACACTCACAATTTTGGCCAATTCTAACGTGTTTTGTGGACTAGTACTCACTGTTTTCAGGTCCCGAAGTGATTTCCATAGTTGTTAAACCCCAAGGCGCGCTTACGTGTCGGTCATCAATACTCATAGTTTTGGCTGATTCTGGCCCGTATCATGGACTATTACTCACTTTTTTGGGCCCCCGGAGTGATTTCCACGATTAACGAACCACGGGGTGCATTTACGTGTCGGTCATCAA
>NC_057806.1:909003-911135 GCF_018294505.1 Triticum aestivum
TTAAGTGTAGGTCATCAACAATTGCAGTTTGGGCCGATTCTGGCCCGTTTCTTGGACTATTACTTAGTTATGGGGGTCCCGAAATGACCCCGGGTTGTGTTTACGTGTCGGTCAGCAACACTCACAATTTTGGCCAATTCTAACGTGTTTTGTGGACTATTACTCACCATTTTGTGGTCCCGAAGTGATTTCCATAGTTGTTGAACCCCAAGGCACGCTTACATGTCGGTCATCAACACTCACAGTTTTGGCCGATTCTGGCCCGTTTCGTGGACTATTACTCACTTTTTTGGGTCCCAAGAGTGATTTCCACGATTAACGAACCCCTGGGTGCGCTTACGGGTTGGTTATCAACACTCGCGGTTTTTGTCGATTCTGACCCGTTTCATGGACTGTTACTCACCGTTTTGGGGCCCCAAAGCGATTTCCATGGTTGTTGAACCCAAGGTGCGCTTAAGTGTAGGTCATCAATAATCGCAGTTTGGGCCGATTCTAGCCCGTTTCTTGGACTATTACTTAGTTATGCGGGTCCCGAAATGACCCCGGGTTGTGTTTACGTGTCGGTCAGCAACACTCACAATTTTGGCCAATCCTAACGTGTTTTGTGGACTATTACTCACTGTTTTCAGGTCCCGAAGTGATTTCCATAGTTGTTGAACCCCAAGGCGCGCTTACATGTCGGTCATCAATACTCATAGTTTTGGCTGATTCTGGCCCGTATCATGGACTATTACTCACTTTTTTGGCCCCCCGGAGTGATTTCCACGATTAACGAACCACGGGGTGCATTTACGTGTCGGTCATCAACACTCACAGTTTTGGCCAATTCTGGCCCGTTTCTTGGACTATTACTCTGTTTTTGGGTCTCGACGTGATTTCCATGATTGACGAACACTGGGGTGCATTTATGTGCCGCTCATCAACACTCGCAGTTTTGGCCGATTCTGGCCCGTTTCTTGGAGTATTACGCACTGTTTTGGGGTATCGAAGTGATTTCAACGATTAACGAACCGCGGGGTGCATTTACGTTTCGGTCATCAACACTTACACTTTTGTCCGATTCTTTCCTTTTTTTGTATACTATTACTCACTGTTTTGGGGTCCCGGAGTGATTTCCATGATTAACGAACCCCGGCGTGCGTTTACGTGTCGGTCATCAACACTCATAGTTTTGGTCGATTCTGGCCCGTTTCGTGGACTATTACTCACTTTTTTGGGTCCTCGGAGTGATTTCCACGATTAACGAACCCCTGGGTGCGCTTACGGGTTGGTTATCAACACTCGCGATTTTTGTCGATTCTGACCCGTTTCGTGGACTGTTACTCACCGTTATGGGGCCCCAAAGCGAGTTCCATGGTTGTTGAACCCCAAGGTGCGCTTAAGTGTAGATCATCAACAATCACAGTTTGGGCCGATTCTGGCCCGTTTCTTGGACTATTACTTAGTTATCGGGGTCCCGAAATGATTTCCACGATTTACGAACCCCGGGTTGTGTTTACGTGTCGGTCAGCAACACTCACAATTTTGGCCAATTCTAACGTGTTTTGTGGACTATTACTCACCATTTTCAGGTCCCGAAGTGATTTCCATAGTTGTTGAACCCCAAGGCACGCTTACGTGTCGGTCATCAACACTCACAGTTTTGGCCGATTCTGGCCCGTTTCGTGGACTATTACTCACTTTTTTGGGTCCCAAGAGTGATTTCCACGATTAACGAACCCCTGGGTGCGCTTACGGGTTGGTTATCAACACTCGCGGTTTTTGTCGATTCTGACCCGTTTCGTGGACTGTTACTCACCGTTTTGGGGCCCCAAAGCGATTTCCATGGTTGTTGAACCCAAGGTGCGCTTAAGTGTAGGTCATCAACAATCGCAGTTTGGGCCGATTCTAGCCCGTTTCTTGGACTATTACTTAGTTATGCGGGTCCCGAAATGACCCCGGGTTGTGTTTACGTGTCGGTCAGCAACACTCACAATTTTGGCCAATCCTAACGTGTTTTGTGGACTATTACTCACTGTTTTCAGGTCCCGAAGTGATTTCCATAGTTGTTGAACCCCAAGGCGCGCTTACATGTCGGTCATCAATACTCATAGTTTTGGCTGATTCTGGCCCGTATCATGGACTATTACTCA
>NC_057806.1:911235-914911 GCF_018294505.1 Triticum aestivum
TCCATAGTGGGTTAACCCTAAGGTGCGTTTACGTGTCGGCCATCAACACTCACAGTTTTGGGGCCCCGGAGTGATTTCAACGATTAACGAACTGCGGGGTGCGTTTACATGTCGGTCATCAATACTATTAGTTTTGGCCAATTCTGGCCCGTTTCGTGGACTATTACTCACTATTTTGGGGCCCAGAATGATTTCAACGATTAACGAACCCCCGGGTGCGCTTACGTGTCGGTTATGAACACTCACAGTTTTGGCCAATTCTAACGCGTTTTGTGGACTGTTAGTCACCGTTTTCTAGTCCTGAAGTGATTTCCATAGTTGTTGAACCCCAAGGTGCGCTTACGTGTCAGCCATCAACACTCACAGTTTTGGCTGATTCTGGCCCGTTTCATGGACTACTACTCACTGTTTTGGGGACACAGAGTGATTTCCACGGTTAACGAACCGCAGGGTGCATTTACATGTCGGTCATCAACTCTCGCAGTTTTGGCCGATTCTGGCCCGTTTCTTGGACTATTACTCTGTTTTTGGCTCCCCGCGTGATTTCCATGATTGATGAACACCGGGGTGCGTTTATGTGTCAGTCATCAACACTCGCAGTTTTGGCTATTCTGGCCCATTTCATAGAGTACTACTTAGTTTTGGGGGTCTCGGAGTGATTTCCACGATTTATGAACCCCGTGGTGCGTTTTTGTGTTGGTCAATGACACTCACAATTTTGGCCAATTTCTGGTCCGTCTCGTGCACTATTACTCACCGTTTCGGCGTCCCAGAGCGATTTCCACTATTTACAAACCCCGCGGTGCGTTTGCGTCTCTGTCGTCAACACTCACAGTTTTGGCCAATTCTGACGCGATTCGTGGACTATTACTCATCATTTAGAGGTCCCGAAACGATTCCATAGTGGGTTAACCCTAAGGTGCGTTTACGTGTCGGCCATCAACACTCACAGTTTTGGGGCCCCGGAGTGATTTCAACGATTAACGAACTGCGGGGTGCGTTTACATGTCGGTCATCAATACTATTAGTTTTGGCCAATTCTGGCCCGTTTCGTGGACTATTACTCACTATTTTGGGGCCCAGAATGATTTCAACGATTAACGAACCCCCGGGTGCGCTTACGTGTCGGTTATGAACACTCACAGTTTTGGCCAATTCTAACGCGTTTTGTGGACTATTAGTCACCGTTTTCTAGTCCTGAAGTGATTTCCATAGTTGTTGAACCCCAAGGTGCGCTTACGTGCCAGCCATCAACACTCACAGTTTTGGCTGATTCTGGCCCGTTTCATGGACTATTACTCACTGTTTTGGGGACACAGAGTGATTTCCACGGTTAACGAATCGCAGGGTGCATTTACATGTCGGTCATCAACTCTCGCAGTTTTGGCCGATTCTGGCCCGTTTCTTGGACTATTACTCTGTTTTTGGGTCCCGGCGTGATTTCCATGATTGGTGAACACCGGGGTGCGTTTATGTGGCAGTCATCAACACTCGTAGTTTTGGCTATTCTGGCCCATTTCATAGAGTACTACTTAGTTTTGGGGGTCCCGGAGTGATTTCCACGATTTACGAACCCCGTGGTGCGTTTTTGTGTTGGTCAATGACACTCACAATTTTGGCCAATTTCTGGTCCGTCTCATGCACTATTACTCACCGTTTCGGCGTCCCAGAGCGATTTCCACTATTTACAAACCCCGCGGTGCGTTTGCGTCTCTGTCGTCAACACTCACAGTTTTGGCCAATTCTGACGCGATTCGTGGACTATTACTCATCATTTAGGGGTCCCGAAACGATTCCATAGTGGGTTAACCCTAAGGTGCGTTTACGTGTCGGCCATCAACACTCACAGTTTTGGGGCCCCGGAGTGATTTCAACGATTAACAAACTGCGGGGTGCTTTTACATGTCGGTCATCAATACTATTAGTTTTGGCCAATTCTGGCCCGTTTCGTGGACTATTACTCACTATTTTGGGGCCCAGAATGATTTCAACGATTAACGAACCCCCGGGTGCGCTTACGTGTCGGTTATGAACACTCACAGTTTTGGCCAATTCTAACGCGTTTTGTGGACTATTAGTCACCGTTTTCTAGTCCTGAAGTGATTTCCATAGTTGTTGAACCCCAAGGTGCGCTTACGTGCCAGCCATCAACACTCACAGTTTTGGCTGATTCTGGCCCGTTTCATGGACTATTACTCACTGTTTTGGGGACACAGAGTGATTTCCACGGTTAACGAACCGCAGGGTGCATTTACATGTCGGTCATCAACTCTCGCAGTTTTGGCCGATTCTGGCCCGTTTCTTGGACTATTACTCTGTTTTTGGGTCCCGGCGTGATTTCCATGATTGGTGAACACCGGGGTGCGTTTATGTGTCAGTCATCAACACTCGCAGTTTTGGCTATTCTGGCCCATTTCATAGAGTACTACTTAGTTTTCGGGGTCTCGGAGTGATTTCCATGATTTACGAACCCCGTGGTGCGTTTTCGTGTTGGTCAATGACACTCACAATTTTGGCCAATTTCTGGTCCGTCTCGTGCACTATTACTCACCGTTTCGGCGTCCCAGAGCGATTTCCACTATTTACAAACCCCATGGTGCGTTTGCGTCTCTGTCGTCAACACTCACAGTTTTGGCCAATTCTGACGCGATTCGTGGACTATTACTCATCACTTAGGGGTCCCGAAACGATTCCATAGTGGGTTAACCCTAAGGTGCATTTACGTGTCGGCCATCAACACTCACAGTTTTGGGGCCCCGGAGTGATTTCAACGATTAACGAACTGCGGGGTGCGTTTACATGTCGGTCATCAATACTATTAGTTTTGGCCAATTCTGGCCCATTTCGTGGACTATTACTCACTATTTTGGGGCCCAGAATGATTTCAACGATTAACGAACCCCCGGGTGCGCTTAGGTGTCGGTTATGAACACTCACAGTTTTGGCCAATTCTAACGCGTTTTGTGGACTATTAGTCACCGTTTTCTAGTCCTGAAGTGATTTCCATAGTTGTTGAACCCCAAGGTGCGCTTACGTGTCAGCCATTAACACTCACAGTTTTGGCTGATTCTGGCCCGTTTCATGGACTATTACTCACTGTTTTGGGGACACAGAGTGATTTCCACGGTTAACGAATCGCAGGGTGCATTTACATGTCGGTCATCAACTCTCGCAGTTTTGGCCGATTCTGGCCCGTTTCTTGGACTATTACTCTGTTTTTGGGTCCCGGCGTGATTTCCATGATTGGTGAACACCGGGGTGCGTTTATGTGGCAGTCATCAACACTCGTAGTTTTGGCTATTCTGGCCCATTTCATAGAGTACTACTTAGTTTTGGGGGTCCCGGAGTGATTTCCACGATTTACGAACCCCGTGGTGCGTTTTTGTGTTGGTCAATGACACTCACAATTTTGGCCAATTTCTGGTCCGTCTCATGCACTATTACTCACCGTTTCGGCGTCCCAGAGCGATTTCCACTATTTACAAACCCCGCGGTGCGTTTGCGTCTCTGTCGTCAACACTCACAGTTTTGGCCAATTCTGACGCGATTCGTGGACTATTACTCATCATTTAGGGGTCCCGAAACGATTCCATAGTGGGTTAACCCTAAGGTGCGTTTACGTGTCGGCCATCAACACTCACAGTTTTGGGGCCCCGGAGTGATTTCAACGATTAAC
>NC_057806.1:914921-922309 GCF_018294505.1 Triticum aestivum
GGTGCGTTTGCGTCTCTGTCGTCAACACTCACAGTTTTGGCCAATTCTGACGCGATTCGTGGACTATTACTCATCATTTAGGGGTCCCGAAACGATTCCATAGTGGGTTAACCCTAAGGTGCGTTTACGTGTCGGCCATCAACACTCACAGTTTTGGGGCCCCGGAGTGATTTCAACGATTAACGAACTGCGGGGTGCGTTTACATGTCGGTCATCAATACTATTAGTTTTGGCCAATTCTGGCCCATTTCGTGGACTATTACTCACTATTTTGGGGCCCAGAATGATTTCAACGATTAACGAACCCCCGGGTGCGCTTAGGTGTCGGTTATGAACACTCACAGTTTTGGCCAATTCTAACGCGTTTTGTGGACTATTAGTCACCGTTTTCTAGTCCTGAAGTGATTTCCATAGTTGTTGAACCCCAAGGTGCGCTTACGTGTCAGCCATTAACACTCACAGTTTTGGCTGATTCTGGCCCGTTTCATGGACTATTACTCACTGTTTTGGGGACACAGAGTGATTTCCACGGTTAACGAACCACAGGGTGCATTTACATGTCGGTCATCAACTCTCGCAGTTTTGGCCGATTCTGGCCCGTTTCTTGGACTATTACTCTGTTTTTGGGTCCCGGCGTGATTTCCATGATTGGTGAACACCGGGGTGCGTTTATGTGTCAGTCATCAACACTCGCAGTTTTGGCTATTCTGGCCCATTTCGTAGAGTACTACTTAGTTTTGGGGGTCCCGGAGTGATTTCCACGATTTACGAACCTCGTGGTGCGTTTTCGTGTTGGTCAATGACACTCACAATTTTGGCCAATTTCTGGTCCGTCTCGTGCACTATTACTCACCGTTTCGGTGTCCCAGAGCGATTTCCACTATTTACAAACCCCGCGGTGCGTTTGTGTCTCTGTCGTCAACACTCACAGTTTTGGCCAATTCTGACGCGATTCGTGGACTATTACTCATCATTTAGGGGTCCCGAAACGATTCCATAGTGGGTTAACCCTAAGGTGCGTTTACGTGTCGGCCATCAACACTCACAGTTTTGGGGCCCCGGAGTGATTTCAACGATTCACGAACTGCGGGGTGCGTTTACATGGCGGTCATCAATACTATTAGTTTTGGCCAATTCTGGCCCGTTTCGTGGACTATTACTCACTATTTTGGGGCCCGGAATGATTTCAACGATTAACGAACCCCCGGGTGCGCTTACGTGTCGGTTATGAACGCTCATAGTTTTGGCCAATTCTAACGCGTTTTGTGGACTATTAGTCACCGTTTTCTAGTCCTGAAGTGATTTCCATAGTTGTTGAACCCCAAGGTGCGCTTACGTGTCAGCCATCAACACTCACAGTTTTGGCTGATTCTGGCCCGTTTCATGGACTACTACTCACTGTTTTGGGGACACAGATTGATTTCCACGGTTAACGAACCGCAGGGTGCATTTACATGCCGGTCATCAACTCTCGCAGTTTTGGCCGATTCTGGCCCGTTTCTTGGACTATTACTCTGTTTTTGGGTCCCGGCGTGATTTCCATGATTGGTGAACACCGGGGTGCGTTTATGTGGCAGTCATCAACACTCGTAGTTTTGGCTATTCTGGCCCATTTCGTAGAGTACTACTTAGTTTTGGGGGTCCCGGAGTGATTTCCACGATTTACGAACCCCGTGGTGCGTTTTCGTGTTGGTCAATGACACTCACAATTTTGGCCAATTTCTGGTCCGTCTCATGCACTATTACTCACCGTTTCGGCGTCCCAGAGCGATTTCCACTATTTACAAACCCCGCGGTGCGTTTGCGTCTCTGTCGTCAACACTCACAGTTTTGGCCAATTCTGACGCGATTCGTGGACTATTACTCATCATTTAGGGGTCCCGAAACGATTCCATAGTGGGTTAACCCTAAGGTGCGTTTACGTGTCGGCCATCAACACTCACAGTTTTGGGGCCCCGGAGTGATTTCAACGATTAACGAATTGCGGGGTGCGTTTACATGTCGGTCATCAATACTATTAGTTTTGGCCAATTCTGGCCCGTTTCGTGGACTATTACTCACTATTTTGGGGCCGAGAATGATTTCAACGATTAACGAACCCCCGGGTGCGCTTACGTGTCGGTTATGAACACTCACAGTTTTGGCCAATTCTAACGCGTTTTGTGGACTATTAGTCACCGTTTTCTAGTCCTGAAGTGATTTCCATAGTTGTTGAACCCCAAGGTGCGCTTACGTGCCAGCCATCAACACTCACAGTTTTGGCTGATTCTGGCCCTTTTCATGGACTATTACGCACTGTTTTGGGGACACAGAGTGATTTCCACGGTTAACGAACCGCAGGGTGCATTTACATGTCGGTCATCAACTCTCGCAGTTTTGGCCGATTCTGGCCCGTTTCTTGGACTATTACTCTGTTTTTGGGTCCCGGCGTGATTTCCATGATTGGTGAACACCGGGGTGCGTTTATGTGGCAGTCATCAACACTCGTAGTTTTGGCTATTCTGGCCCATTTCGTAGAGTACTACTTAGTTTTGGGGGTCCCGGAGTGATTTCCACGATTTACGAACCCCGTGGTGCGTTTTTGTGTTGGTCAATGACACTCACAATTTTGGCCAATTTCTGGTCCGTCTCATGCACTATTACTCACCGTTTCGGCGTCCCAGAGCGATTTCCACTATTTACAAACCCCGCGGTGCGTTTGCGTCTCTGTCGTCAACACTCACAGTTTTGGCCAATTCTGACGCGATTCGTGGACTATTACTCATCATTTAGGGGTCCCGAAACGATTCCATAGTGGGTTAACCCTAAGGTGTGTTTACGTGTCGGCCATCAACACTCACAGTTTTGGGGCCCCGGAGTGATTTCAACGATTAACGAATTGCGGGGTGCGTTTACATGTCGGTCATCAATACTATTAGTTTTGGCCAATTCTGGCCCGTTTCGTGGACTATTACTCACTATTTTGGGGCCCAGAATGATTTCAACGATTAACGAACCCCCGGGTGCGCTTACGTGTCGGTTATGAACACTCACAGTTTTGGCCAATTCTAACGCGTTTTGTGGACTATTAGTCACCGTTTTCTAGTCCTGAAGTGATTTCCATAGTTGTTGAACCCCAAGGTGCGCTTACGTGCCAGCCATCAACACTCACAGTTTTGGCTGATTCTGGCCCGTTTCATGGACTATTACTCACTGTTTTGGGGACACAGAGTGATTTCCACGGTTAACGAACCGCAGGGTGCATTTACATGTCGGTCATCAACTCTCGCAGTTTTGGCCGATTATGGCCCGTTTCTTGGACTATTACTCTGTTTTTGGGTCCCGGCGTGATTTCCATGATTGGTGAACACCGGGGTGCGTTTATGTGTCAGTCATCAACACTCGCAGTTTTGGCTATTCTGGCCCATTTCATAGAGTACTACTTA
This sequence comes from Triticum aestivum, assembly GCF_018294505.1. Lineage (NCBI taxonomy): Eukaryota > Viridiplantae > Streptophyta > Magnoliopsida > Poales > Poaceae > Triticum > Triticum aestivum. The sequence continues at coordinate 918,347 of NC_057806.1, forward strand.
GTTTTCGGGGTCTCGGAGTGATTTCCATGATTTACGAACCCCGTGGTGCGTTTTCGTGTTGGTCAATGACACTCACAAATTTGGCCAATTTCTGGTCCGTCTCGTGCACTATTACTCACCGTTTCGGCGTCCCAGAGCGATTTCCACTATTTACAAACCCCGCGGTGCGTTTGCGTCTCTGTCGTCAACACTCACAGTTTTGGCCAATTCTGACGCGATTCGTGGACTATTACTCATCACTTAGGGGTCCCGAAACGATTCCATAGTGGGTTAACCCTAAGGTGCATTTACGTGTCGGCCATCAACACTCACAGTTTTGGGGCCCCGGAGTGATTTCAACGATTAACGAACTGCGGGGTGCATTTACATGTCGGTCATCAATACTATTAGTTTTGGCCAATTCTGGCCCATTTCGTGGACTATTACTCACTATTTTGGGGCCCAGAATGATTTCAACGATTAACGAACCCCCGGGTGCGCTTAGGTGTCGGTTATGAACACTCACAGTTTTGGCCAATTCTAACGCGTTTTGTGGACTATTAGTCACCGTTTTCTAGTCCTGAAGTGATTTCCATAGTTGTTGAACCCCAAGGTGCGCTTACGTGTCAGCCATTAACACTCACAATTTTGGCTGATTCTGGCCCGTTTCATGGACTATTACTCACTGTTTTGGGGACACAGAGTGATTTCCACGGTTAACGAACCACAGGGTGCATTTACATGTCGGTCATCAACTCTCTGAGTTTTGGCCGATTCTGGCCCGTTTCTTGGACTATTACTCTGTTTTTGGGTCCCGGCGTGATTTCCATGATTGGTGAACACCGGGGTGCGTTTATATGTCAGTCATCAACACTCGCAGTTTTGGCTATTCTGGCCCATTTCGTAGAGTACTACTTAGTTTTGGGGGTCCCGGAGTGATTTCCACGATTTACGAACCCCGTGGTGCGTTTTCGTGTTGGTCAATGACACTCACAATTTTGGCCAATTTCTGGTCCGTCTCGTGCACTATTACTCACCGTTTCGGTGTCCCAGAGCGATTTCCACTATTTACAAACCCCGCGGTGCGTTTGTGTCTCTGTCGTCAACACTCACAGTTTTGGCCAATTCTGACGCGATTCGTGGACTATTACTCATCATTTAGGGGTCCCGAAACGATTCCATAGTGGGTTAACCCTAAGGTGCGTTTACGTGTCGGCCATCAACACTCACAGTTTTGGGGCCCCGGAGTGATTTCAACGATTAACGAACTGCGGGGTGCGTTTACATGTCGGTCATCAATACTATTAGTTTTGGCCAATTCTGGCCCGTTTCGTGGACTATTACACACTATTTTGGGGCCCGGAATGATTTCAACGATTAACGAACCCCCGGGTGCGCTTACGTGTCGGTTATGAACACTCATAGTTTTGGCCAATTCTAACGCGTTTTGTGGACTATTAGTCACCGTTTTCTAGTCCTGAAGTGATTTCCATAGTTGTTGAACCCCAAGGTGCGCTTACGTGTCAGCCATCAACACTCACAGTTTTGGCTGATTCTGGCCCGTTTCATGGACTACTACTCACTGTTTTGGGGACACAGAGTGATTTCCACGGTTAACGAACCGCAGGGTGCATTTACATGTCGGTCATCAACTCTCGCAGTTTTGGCCGATTCTGGCCCGTTTCTTGGACTATTACTCTGTTTTTGGGTCCCGGCGTGATTTCCATGATTGACGAACACCGGGGTGCGTTTATGTGTCTGTCATCAACACTCGCAGTTTTGGCTATTCTGGCCCGTTTCGTAGAGTACTACTTAGTTTTGGGGGTCCCGGAGTGATTTCCACGATTTACGAACCCCGTGGTGCCTTTTCGTGTCGGTCAATGACACTCACAATTTTGGCCAATTTCTGGTCCGTCTCGTGCACTATTACTCACCGTTTCGGCGTCCCAGAGCGATTTCCACTATTTACAAACCCCGCGGTGCGTTTGCGTCTCTGTCGTCAACACTCACCGTTTTGGCCAATTCTGACGCGATTCGTGGACTATTACTCATCATTTAGGGGTCCCGAAACGATTCCATAGTGGGTTAACCCTAAGGTGCGTTTACGTGTCGGCCATCAACACTCACAGTTTTGGGGCCCCGGAGTGATTTCAACGATTAACGAACTGCGGGGTGCGTTTACATGTCGGTCATCAATACTATTAGTTTTGGCCAATTCTGGCCCGTTTCGTGGACTATTACTCACTATTTTGGGGCCCAGAATGATTTCAACGATTAACGAACCCCCGGGTGCGCTTACGTGTTGGTTATGAACACTCACAGTTTTGGCCAATTCTAACGCGTTTTGTGGACTATTAGTCACCGTTTTCTAGTCCTGAAGTGATTTCCATAGTTGTTGAACCCCAAGGTGCGCTTACGTGTCAGCCATCAACACTCACAGTTTTGGCTGATTCTGGCCCGTTTCATGGACTATTACTCACTGTTTTGGGGACACAGAGTGATTTCCACGGTTAACGAACCGCAGGGTGCATTTACATGTCGGTCATCAACTCTCGCAGTTTTGGCCGATTCTGGCCCGTTTCTTGGACTATTACTCTGTTTTTGGGTCCCGGCGTGATTTCCATGATTGGTGAACACCGGGGTGCGTTTATGTGTCAGTCATCAACACTCGCAGTTTTGGCTATTCTGGCCCATTTCGTAGAGTACTACTTAGTTTTGGGGGTCCCGGAGTGATTTCCATGATTTACGAACCCCGTGGTGCGTTTTCGTGTTGGTCAATGACACTCACAATTTTGGCCAATTTCTGGTCCGTCTCGTGCACTATTACTCACCGTTTCGGCGTCCCAGAGCGATTTCCACTATTTACAAACCCCGCGGTGCGTTTGCGTCTCTGTCGTCAACACTCACAGTTTTGGCCAATTCTGACGCGATTCGTGGACTATTACTCATCACTTAGGGGTCCCGAAACGATTCCATAGTGGGTTAACCCTAAGGTGCATTTACGTGTCGGCCATCAACACTCACAGTTTTGGGGCCCCGGAGTGATTTCAACGATTAACGAACTGCGGGGTGCGTTTACATGTCGGTCATCAATACTATTAGTTTTGGCCAATTCTGGCCCATTTTGTGGACTATTACTCACTATTTTGGGGCCCAGAATGATTTCAACGATTAACGAACCCCCGGGTGCGCTTAGGTGTCGGTTATGAACACTCACAGTTTTGGACAATTCTAACGCGTTTTGTGGACTATTAGTCACCGTTTTCTAGTCCTGAAGTGATTTCCATAGTTGTTGAACCCCAAGGTGCGCTTACGTGTCAGCCATTAACACTCACAATTTTGGCTGATTCTGGCCCGTTTCATGGACTATTACTCACTGTTTTGGGGACACAGAGTGATTTCCACGGTTAACGAACCACAGGGTGCATTTACATGTCGGTCATCAACTCTCGCAGTTTTGGCCGATTCTGGCCCGTTTCTTGGACTATTACTCTGTTTTTGGGTCCCGGCGTGATTTCCATGATTGGTGAACACCGGGGTGCGTTTATGTGTCAGTCATCAACACTCGCAGTTTTGGCTATTCTGGCCCATTTCGTAGAGTACTACTTAGTTTTGGGGGTCCCGGAGTGATTTCCACGATTTACGAACCCCGTGGTGCGTTTTCGTGTTGGTCAATGACACTCACAATTTTGGCCAATTTCTGGTCCGTCTCGTGCACTATTACTCACCGTTTCGGTGTCCCAGAGCGATTTCCACTATTTACAAACCCCGCGGTGCGTTTGCGTCTCTGTCGTCAACACTCACAGTTTTGGCCAATTCTGACGCGATTCGTGGACTATAACTCATCATTTAGGGGTCCCGAAACGATTCCATAGTGGATTAACCCTAAGGTGCGTTTACGTGTCGGCCATCAACACTCACAGTTTTGGGGCCCCGGAGTGATTTCAACGATTCACGAACTGCGGGGTGCGTTTACATGTCGGT
>NC_057806.1:922319-927945 GCF_018294505.1 Triticum aestivum
AAGTGATTTCCATAGTTGTTGAACCCCAAGGTGCGCTTACGTGTCAGCCATCAACACTCACAGTTTTGGCTGATTCTGGCCCGTTTCATGGACTACTACTCACTGTTTTGGGGACACAGATTGATTTCCACGGTTAACGAACCGCAGGGTGCATTTACATGTCGGTCATCAACTCTCGCAGTTTTGGCCGATTCTGGCCCGTTTCTTGGACTATTACTCTGTTTTTGGCTCCCGGCGTGATTTCCATGATTTATGAACACCGGGGTGCGTTTATGTGTCAGTCATCAACACTCGCAGTTTTGGCTATTCTGGCCCATTTCGTAGAGTACTACTTAGTTTTGGGGGTCTCGGAGTGATTTCCACGATTTACGAACCCCGTGGCGCGTTTTCGTGTTGGTCAATGACACTCACAATTTTGGCCAATTTCTGGTCCGTCTCGTGCACTATTACTCACCGTTTCGGCGTCCCAGAGCGATTTCCACTATTTACAAACCCCGCGGTGTGTTTGCGTCTCTGTCGTCAACACTCACAGTTTTGGCCAATTCTGACGCGATTCGTGGACTATTACTCATCATTTAGGGGTCCCGAAACGATTCCATAGTGGGTTAACCCTAAGGTGCGTTTACGTGTCGGCCATCAACATTCACAGTTTTGGGGCCCCGGAGTGATTTCAACGATTAACGAACTGCGGGGTGCGTTTACATGTCGCTCATCAATACTATTAGTTTTGGCCAATTCTGGCCCATTTCGTGGACTATTACTCACTATTTTGGGGCCCAGAATGATTTCAACGATTAACGAACCCCCGGGTGCGCTTACGTGTCGGTTATGAACACTCACAGTTTTGGCCAATTCTAACGCATTTTGTGGACTATTAGTCACCGTTTTCTAGTCCTGAAGTGATTTCCATAGTTGTTGAACCCCAAGGTGCGCTTACGTGTCAACCATCAACACTCACAGTTTTGGCTGATTCTTGCCCGTTTCATGGACTATTACTCACTGTTTTGGGGACACAGAGTGATTTCCACGGTTAACGAACCACAGGGTGCATTTACATGTCGGTCATCAACTCTCGCAGTTTTTTCCGATTCTGGCCCGTTTCTTGGACTATTACTCTGTTTTTGGGTCCCGGCGTGATTTCCATGATTGGCGAACACCGGGGTGCGTTTATGTGTCAGTCATCAACACTCACAGTTTTGGCCAATTCTGACGCGATTCGTGGACTATAACTCATCATTTAGGGGTCCCGAAACGATTCCATAGTGGATTAACCCTAAGGTGCGTTTACGTGTCGGCCATCAACACTCACAGTTTTGGGGCCCCGGAGTGATTTCAACGATTCACGAACTGCGGGGTGCGTTTACATGTCGGTCATCAATACTATTAGTTTTGGCCAATTCTGGCCCGTTTCGTGGACTATTACTCACTATTTTGGGGCCCGGAATGATTTCAACGATTAACGAACCCCCGGGTGCGCTTACGTGTCGGTTATGAACACTCATAGTTTTGGCCAATTCTAACGCGTTTTGTGGACTATTAGTCACCGTTTTCTAGTCCTCAAGTGATTTCCATAGTTGTTGAACCCCAAGGTGCGCTTACGTGTCAGCCATCAACACTCACAGTTTTGGCTGATTCTGGCCCGTTTCATGGACTACTACTCACTGTTTTGGGGACACAGATTGATTTCCACGGTTAACGAACCGCAGGGTGCATTTACATGTCGGTCATCAACTCTCGCAGTTTTGGCCGATTCTGGCCCGTTTCTTGGACTATTACTCTGTTTTTGGCTCCCGGCGTGATTTCCATGATTTATGAACACCGGGGTGCGTTTATGTGTCAGTCATCAACACTCGCAGTTTTGGCTATTCTGGCCCATTTCGTAGAGTACTACTTAGTTTTGGGGGTCTCGGAGTGATTTCCACGATTTACGAACCCCGTGGCGCGTTTTCGTGTTGGTCAATGACACTCACAATTTTGGCCAATTTCTGGTCCGTCTCGTGCACTATTACTCACCGTTTCGGCGTCCCAGAGCGATTTCCACTATTTACAAACCCCGCGGTGTGTTTGCGTCTCTGTCGTCAACACTCACAGTTTTGGCCAATTCTGACGCGATTCGTGGACTATTACTCATCATTTAGGGGTCCCGAAACGATTCCATAGTGGGTTAACCCTAAGGTGCGTTTACGTGTCGGCCATCAACATTCACAGTTTTGGGGCCCCGGAGTGATTTCAACGATTAACGAACTGCGGGGTGCGTTTACATGTCGGTCATCAATACTATTAGTTTTGGCCAATTCTGGCCCATTTCGTGGACTATTACTCACTATTTTGGGGCCCAGAATGATTTCAACGATTAACGAACCCCCGGGTGCGCTTACGTGTCGGTTATGAACACTCACAGTTTTGGCCAATTCTAACGCATTTTGTGGACTATTAGTCACCGTTTTCTAGTCCTGAAGTGATTTCCATAGTTGTTGAACCCCAAGGTGCGCTTACGTGTCAACCATCAACACTCACAGTTTTGGCTGATTCTTGCCCGTTTCATGGACTATTACTCACTGTTTTGGGGACACAGAGTGATTTCCACGGTTAACGAACCACAGGGTGCATTTACATGTCGGTCATCAACTCTCGCAGTTTTGGCCGATTCTGGCCCGTTTCTTGGACTATTACTCTGTTTTTGGGTCCCGGCGTGATTTCCATGATTGGCGAACACCGGGGTGCGTTTATGTGTCAGTCATCAACACTCGCAGTTTTGGCTATTCTGGCCCATTTCGTAGAGTACTACTTAGTTTTGGTGGTCCCGGAGTGATTTCCACGATTTACGAACCCCATGGTGCGTTTTCGTGTTGGTCAATGACACTCACAATTTTGGCGAATTTCTGGTCCGTCTCGTGCACTATTACTCACCGTTTCGGCGTCCCAGAGTGATTTCCACTATTTACAAACCCCGCGGTGCGTTTGCGTCTCTGTCGTCAACACTCGCTGTTTTGGCCATTTCTGACGCGTTTTGTGGACTATTAGTCACCGTTTTCTGGTCCTGAAGTGATTTCCATAGTTGTTGAACCCCAAGGTGCGCTTACGTGTCAGCCATCAACACTCACAGTTTTGGCTGATTCTGGCCCGTTTCATGGACTATTACTCACTGTTTTGGGGACCTAGAGTGATTTCCACGGTTAACGAACCGCAGGGTGCATTTACATGTCGGTCATCAACTCTCGCAGTTTTCGCCGATTCTGGCCCGTTTCTTGGACTATTACTCTGTTTTTGGGTCCCGACGTGATTTCCATGATTGATGAACACCGGGGTGCGTTTATGTGTCAGTCATCAACACTCACAGTTTTGGCTATTCTTGCCCGTTTCGTAGAGTACTACTTAGTTTTGGGGGTCCCGGAGTGATTTCCATGATTTACGAACCCCGTGGTGCGTTTTCGTGTCGGTCAATGACACTCACAATTTTGGCCAATTTCTGGTCCGTCTCATGCACTATTACTCACCGTTTCGGCGTCCCAGAGCGATTTCCACTATTTACAAACCCCGCGGTGCGTTTGCGTCTCTGTCGTCAACACTCACAGTTTTGGCCAATTCTCACGCGTTTTGTGGACTATTAGTCATCGTTTTCTGGTCCTGAAGTGATTTCCATAGTTGTTGAACCCCAAGGTGCGCTTACGTGTCGGTCATCAACTCTCGCAGTTTTGGTCGATTCTGGCCCGTTTCTTGGACTATTACTCTGTTTTTGGGTCCCGACGTGATTTCCATGATTGACGAACACAGGGGTGCGTTTATGTGTCAGTCATCAACACTCACAGTTTTGGCTATTCTTGCCCGTTTCGTAGAGTACTACTTAGCTTTGGGGGTCCCGGAGTGATTTCCACGATTTACGAACCCCGTGGTGCCTTTTCGTGTCGGTCAATGACACTCACAATTTTGGCCAATTTCTGGTCCGTCTCGTGCACTATTACTCACCGTTTCGGCGTCCCAGAGCGATTTCCACTATTTACAAACCCCGCGGTGCGTTTGCGTCTCTGTCGTCAACTCTCACAGTTTTGGCCAATTCTGACGCGATTCGTGGACTATTACTCATCATTTAGGGGTCCCGAAACGATTCCATAGTGGGTTAACCCTAAGGTGCGTTTACGTGTCGGCCATCAACACTCACAGTTTTGGGGCCCCGAAGTGATTTCAACGATTAACGAACCGCGGGGTGCGTTTACATGTCGGTCATCAATACTAGTAGTTTTGGCCAATTCTGGCCCGTTTCGTGGACTATTACTCACTATTTTGGGGCCCAGAATGATTTCAACGATTAACGAACCCCGGGTGCGCTTACGTGTCGGTTATGAACACTCACAGTTTGGCCAATTCTAACGTGTTTTGTGGACTATTAGTCACCATTTTCTAGTCCTGAAGTGATTTCCATAGTTGTTGAACCCCAAGGTGCGCTTACGTGTCAGCCATCAACACTCACAGTTTTGGCTGATTCTGGCCGGTTTCATGGACTATTACTCACTGTTTTGGGGACACAGAGTGATTTCCACGGTTAACGAACCGCAGGGTGCATTTACATGTCAGTCATCAACTCTCGCAGTTTTGGCCGATTCTGGCCCGTTTCTTGGACTATTACTCTGTTTTTGGGTCCCGGCGTGATTTCCATGATTGGCGAACACCGGGGTGCGTTTATGTGTCAGTCATCAACACTCGCAGTTTTGGCTATTCTGGCCCATTTCGTAGAGTACTACTTAGTTTTGGGGGTCCCGGAGTGATTTCCACGATTTACGAACCCCGTGGTGCGTTTTCGTGTTGGTCAATGACACTCACAATTTTGGCCAATTTCTGGTCCGTCTCGTGCACTATTACTCACCGTTTCGGCGTCCCAGAGCGATTTCCACTATTTACAAACCCCGCGGTGCGTTTGCGTCTCTGTCGTCAACACTCGCTGTTTTGGCCAATTCTGACGCGTTTTGTGGACTATTAGTCACCGTTTTCTGGTCCTGAAGTGATTTCCATAGTTGTTGAACCCCAAGGTGCGCTTACGTGTCAGCCATCAACACTCACAGTTTTGGCTGATTCTGGCCCGTTTCATGGACTATTACTCACTGTTTTGGGGACCTAGAGTGATTTCCACGGTTAACGAACCGCAGGGTGCATTTACATGTCGGTCATCAACTCTCGCAGTTTTGGCCGATTCTGGCCCGTTTCTTGGACTATTACTCTGTTTTTGGGTCCCGACGTGATTTCCATGATTGATGAACACCGGGGTGCGTTTATGTGTCAGTCATCAACACTCACAGTTTTGGCTATTCTTGCCCGTTTCGTAGAGTACTACTTAGTTTTGGGGGTCCCGGAGTGATTTCCATGATTTACGAACCCCGTGGTGCGTTTTCGTGTCGGTCAATGACACTCACAATTTTGGCCAATTTCTGGTCCGTCTCATGCACTATTACTCACCGTTTCGGCGTCCCAGAGCGATTTCCACTATTTACAAACCCCGCGGTGCGTTTGCGTCTCTGTCGTCAACACTCACAGTTTTGGCCAATTCTCACGCGTTTTGTGGACTATTAGTCATCGTTTTCTGGTCCTGAAGTGATTTCCATAGTTGTTGAACCCCAAGGTGCGCTTACGTGTC
>NC_057806.1:928929-990022 GCF_018294505.1 Triticum aestivum
CCGTGGTGCCTTTTCGTGTCGGTCAATGACACTCACAATTTTGGCCAATTTCTGGTCCGTCTCGTGCACTATTACTCACCGTTTCGGCGTCCCAGAGCGATTTCCACTATTTACAAACCCCGCGGTGCGTTTGCGTCTCTGTCGTCAACTCTCACAGTTTTGGCCAATTCTGACGCGATTCGTGGACTATTACTCATCATTTAGGGGTCCCGAAACGATTCCATAGTGGGTTAACCCTAAGGTGCGTTTACGTGTCGGCCATCAACACTCACAGTTTTGGGGCCCCGGAGTGATTTCAACGATTAACGAACCGCGGGGTGCGTTTACATGTCGGTCATCAATACTAGTAGTTTTGGCCAATTCTGGCCCGTTTCGTGGACTATTACTCACTATTTTGGGGCCCAGAATGATTTCAACGATTAACGAACCCCGGGTGCGCTTACGTGTCGGTTATGAACACTCACAGTTTGGCCAATTCTAACGTGTTTTGTGGACTATTAGTCACCATTTTCTAGTCCTGAAGTGATTTCCATAGTTGTTGAACCCCAAGGTGCGCTTACATGTCAGCCATCAACACTCACAGTTTTGGCTGATTCTGGCCGGTTTCATGGACTATTACTCACTGTTTTGGGGACACAGAGTGATTTCCACGGTTAACGAACCGCAGGGTGCATTTACATGTCAGTCATCAACTCTCGCAGTTTTGGCCGATTCTGGCCCGTTTCTTGGACTATTACTCTGTTTTTGGGTCCCGGCGTGATTTCCATGATTGGCGAACACCGGGGTGCGTTTATGTGTTAGTCATCAACAATCGCAGTTTTGGCTATTCTGGCCCATTTCGTAGAGTACTACTTAGTTTTGGGGGTCCCGGAGTGATTTCCACGATTTACGAACCCCGTGGTGCGTTTTCGTGTTGGTCAATGACACTCACAATTTTGGCCAATTTCTGGTCCGTCTCGTGCACTATTACTCACCGGTTCGGCGTCCCAGAGCGATTTCCACTATTTACAAACCCTGCGGTGCGTTTGCGTCTCTGTCGTCAACACTCGCAGTTTTGGCCAATTCTGACGCGTTTTGTGGACTATTAGTCACCGTTTTCTGGTCCTGAAGTGATTTCCGTAGTTGTTGAACCCCAAGGTGCGCTTACGTGTCAGCCATCAACACTCACAGTTTTGGCTGATTCTAGCCCGTTTCATGGACTATTACTCACTGTTTTGGGGACCTAGAGTGATTTCCACGGTTAACGAACCACAGGGTGCATTTACATGCCGGTCATCAACTCTCGCAGTTTTGGCCGATTCTAGCCCGTTTCTTGGACTATTACTCTGTTTTTGGGTCCCGACGTGATTTCCATGATTGATGAACACCGGGGTGCGTTTATGTGTCAGTCATCAACACTCACAGTTTTGGCTATTCTTGCCCGTTTCGTAGAGTACTACTTAGTTTTGGGGGTCCCGGAGTGATTTCCATGATTTACGAACCCCGTGGTGCGTTTTCGTGTCGGTCAATGACACTCACAATTTTGGCCAATTTCTGGTCCGTCTCGTGCACTATTACTCACCGTTTCGGCGTCCCAGAGCGATTTCCACTATTTACAAACCCCGCGGTGCGTTTGCGTCTCTGTCGTCAACACTCACAGTTTTGGCCAATTCTCACGCGTTTTGTGGACTATTAGTCATCGTTTTCTGGTCCTGAAGTGATTTCCATAGTTGTTGAACCCCAAGGTGCGCTTACGTGTCAGCCATCAACACTCACAGTTTTGGCTGATTCTGGCCCGTTTCATGGACTATTACTCACTGTTTTGGGGACCTAGAGTGATTTCCACGGTTAACGAACCGCAGGGTGCATTTACATGTCGGTCATCAACTCTCGCAGTTTTGGCCGATTCTGGCCCGTTTCTTGGACTATTACTCTGTTTTTGGGTCCCGACGTGATTTCCATGATTGATGAACACCGGGGTGCGTTTATGTGTCAGTCATCAACACTCACAGTTTTGGCTATTCTTGCCCGTTTCGTAGAGTACTACTTAGTTTTGGGGGTCCCGGAGTGATTTCCATGATTTACGAACCCCGTGGTGCGTTTTCGTGTCGGTCAATGACACTCACAATTTTGGCCAATTTCTGGTCCGTCTCGTGCACTATTACTCACCGTTTCGGCGTCCCAGAGCGATTTCCACTATTTACAAACCCCGCGGTGCGTTTGCGTCTCTGTCGTCAACACTCACAGTTTTGGCCAATTCTCACGCGTTTTGTGGACTATTAGTCATCGTTTTCTGGTCCTGAAGTGATTTCCATAGTTGTTGAACCCCAAGGTGCGCTTACGTGTCAGCCATCAACACTCACATTTTTGGCTGATTCTGGCCCGTTTCATGGACTATTACTCACTGTTTTGGGGACCCAGAGTGATTTCCACGGCTAACGAACCGCAGGGTGCATTTACATGTCGGTCATCAACTCTCGCAGTTTTGGCCGATTCTGGCCCGTTTCTTGGACTATTACTCTGTTTTTGGGTCCCGGCGTGATTTCCATGATTGACGAACACCGGGGTGCGTTTATGTGTCAGTCATCAACACTCACAGTTTTGGCTATTCTTGCCCGTTTCGTAGAGTACTACTTAGTTTTGGGGGTTCCGGAGTGATTTCCATGATTTACGAACCCCGTGGTGCGTTTTCGATTCGGTCAATGACACTCACAATTTTGGCCAATTTCTGGTCCGTCTCGTGCACTATTACTCACCGTTTCGGCGTCCCAGAGCGATTTCCACTATTTACAAACCCCGCAGTGTGTTTGCGTCTCTGTCGTCAACACTCACAGTTTTGTCCAATTCTGACGCGATTCGTGGACTATTACTCATCATTTAGGGGTCCCGATACGATTCCATAGTGGGTTAACCCTAAGGTGCGTTTACGTGTCGACCATCAACACTCACAGTTTTGGGGCCACAGAGTGATTTCAACGATTAACGAACCGCGGGGTGCGTTTTCATGTCGGTCATCAATACTAGTAGTTTGAGCCAATTCTGGCCCGTTTCGTGGACTATTACTCACTATTTTGGGGCCCAGAATGATTTCAACGATTAATGAACCCCCGGGTGCGCTTACGTGTCGGTTATGAACACTCACAGTTTTGGCCAATTCTAACGTGTTTTGTGGACTATTAGTCACCGTTTTCTAGTCCTGAAGTGATTTCCATAGTTTTTGAACCCCAAGGTGCGCTTACGTGTCAGCCATCAACACTCAAAGTTTTGGCTGATTCTGGCCCGTTTCATGGACTATTACTCACTGTTTTGGGGACCCAGAGTGATTTCCATGGTTAACGAACCGCAGGGTGCATTTACATGTCGGTCATCAACTCTCGTAGTTTTGGCCGATTCTGGCCCGTTTCTTGGACTATTACTCTGTTTTTGGGTCCCGGCGTGATTTCCATGATTGGCGAACATCGGGGTGCGTTTATGTGTCGGTCATCAACACTCGCAGTTTTGGCTATTCTGGCCAGTTTCGTAGAGTACTACTTAGTTTTGGGGGTCTCGGAGTGATTTCCACGATTTACGAACCCCGTGGTGCGTTTTCGTGTCGGTCGATGACACTCACAATTTTGGCCAATTTCTGGTCCGTCTCGTGCACTATTACTCACCGTTTCGGCATCCCAGAGCGATTTCCACTATTTACAAACCCCGCGGTGCGTTTGCGTCTCTGTCGTCAACACTCACAGTTTTGGCCAATTCTGACGCGTTTTCTGGACTATTAGTCACCGTTTTCTGGTCCTGAAGTGATTTCCATAGTTGTTGAAACCCAAGGTGCGCTTACGTGTCAGCCATCAACACTCACAGTTTTGGCTGATTCTGGCCCGTTTCATGGACTATTACTCACTGTTTTGGGGCCCCGGAGTGATTTCCACGGTTAACGAACCGCAGGGTGCATTTACGTGTCGATCATCAACTCTCGCAGTTTTGGCCGATTCTGGCCCGTTTCTTGGACTATTACACTGTTTTTGGGTCCCGGCGTGATTTCCATGATTGACGAACACCGGGGTGCGTTTATGTGTCTGTCATCAACACTCGCAGTTTTGGCTGTTCTGGCCAGTTTCGTAGAGTACTATTTAGTTTTGGGGGTCCCGGAGTGATTTCCACGATTTACGAACCCCGTGGTGCGTTTTCGTGTCGGTCGATGACACTCACAATATTGGCCAATTTCTGGTCCGTCTCGTGCACTATTACTCACCGTTTCGGCATCCCAGAGCGATTTCCACTATTTACAAACCCCGCGGTGCGTTTGCGTCTCTGTCGTCAACACTCACAGTTTTGGCCAATTCTGACGCGTTTTGTGGACTATTAGTCATCGTTTTCTGGTCCTGAAGTGATTTCCATAGTTGTTGAACCCCAAGGTGCGCTTACGTGTCAGCCATCAACACTCACAGTTTTGGCTGATTCTGGCCTGTTTCATGGACTATTACTCACTGTTTTGGGGCCCCGGAGTGATTTCCACGGTTAACGAACCGCAGGGTGCATTTACGTGTCGGTCATCAACTCTCGCAGTTTTGGCCGATTCTGGCCCGTTTCTTGGACTATTACTCTGTTTTTGGGTCCCGGCGTGATTTCCATGATTGACGAACACCGGGGTGCGTTTATGTGTCCGTCATCAACACTCGTAGTTTTGGCCGATTCTGGCCCGTTTCTTATTACTTCTTAGTTTTGGGGGTCCCGGGGTGATTTCCACGATTTACGAACCCCGTGGTGCGTTTTCGTGTCGGTCAATGACACTCACAATTTTGGCCAATTTCTGGTCCGTTTTGTGTACTATTACTCACCGTTTCGGCGTCCCAGAGCGATTTCCATTATTTACAATCCCCGCGGTGCGTTTGCGTCTCTGTCGTCAACACTCACAGTTTTGGCCAATTTTGACGCAATTCGTGGACTATTACTCATCATTTAGGGGTCCCGAAACGATTCCATAGTGGGTTAACCCTAAGGTGCGTTTACGTGTCGGTCATCAACACTCACAGTTTTGGGGCCCCGGAGTGATTTCCACGATTAACGAACCGCGGGGTGTGTTTACATGTCGGTCATCAATACTAGTAGTTTTGGCCAATTCTGGCCCATTTCGTGGACTATTACTCACTGTTTTGGGGCCCCAGAATGATTTCAACGATTAACGAACCCCCGAGTGCGCTTACGTGTCGGTTATGAACACTCACAGTTTTGGCCAATTCTAACGCGTTTTGTGGACTATTAGTCACCGTTTTCTAGTCCTGAAGTGATTTCCATAGTTGTTGAACCCCAAGGTGAGCTTACGTGTCAGCCATCAACACTCACAGTTTTGGCTGATTCTGGCCCGTTTCATGGACTATTACTCACTGTTTTGGGGACCCAGAGTGATTTCCACGGTTAACGAACCGCAGGGTGCATTTACATGTCGGTCATCAACTCTCGCAGTTTTGGCCGATTTTGGCCCGTTTCTTGGACTATTAATCTGTTTTGGGTCCCGGCGTGATTTCCATGATTGGCGAACACCGGGGTGCGTTTATGTGTCAGTCATCAACACTCGCAGTTTTGGCTATTCTGGCCCGTTTCGTAGAGTACTACTTAGTTTTGGGGGTCCCGGAGTGATTTCCACGATTTACGAACCCCGTGGTGCGTTTTCGTGTCGGTCAATGACACTCACAATTTTGGCCAATTTCTGGTCCGTCTCGTGCACTATTACTCACCGTTTCGGCGTCCTAGAGCGACTTCCACTATTTACAAACTCCGCGGTGCGTTTGCGTCTCTGTAGTCAACACTCACAGTTTTGGCCAATTCTGACGCGTTTTGTGGACTATTACTCATCATTTAGGGGTCCCGAAATGATTCCATAGTGGGTTAACCCTAAGGTGCGTTTACGTGTCGGTCATCAACACTCACAGTTTTGGGGCCCCGGAGTGATTTCCACGATTAACGAACCGCGGGGTGCGTTTACATGTCGGTCATCAATACTAGTAGTTTTGGCCAATTCTGGCCCGTTTCGTGGACTATTACTCACTGTTTTGGGGCCCCAGAATGATTTCAACGATTAACGAACCCCCGAGTGCGCTTACGTGTCGGTTATGAACACTCACAGTTTTGGCCAATGCTAACGCGTTTTGTGGACTATTAGTCACCGTTTTCTAGTCCTGAAGTGATTTCCATAGTTGTTGAACCCCAAGGTGAGCTTACGTGTCAGCCATCAACACTCACAGTTTTGGCTGATTCTGGCCCGTTTCATGGACTATTACTCACTGTTTTGGGGACCCAGAGTGATTTCCACGGTTAACGAACCGCAGGGTGCAATTACATGTCGGTCATCAACTCTCGCAGTTTTGGCCGATTTTGGCCCGTTTCTTGGACTATTAATCTGTTTTGGGTCCCGGCGTGATTTCCATGATTGGCGAACACCGGGGTGCGTTTATGTGTCAGTCATCAACACTCGCAGTTTTGGCTATTCTGGCCCGTTTCGTAGAGTACTACTTAGTTTTGGGGGTCCCGGAGTGATTTCCACGATTTACGAACCCCGTGGTGCGTTTTTGTGTCGGTCAATGACACTCACAATTTTGGCCAATTTCCGGTCCGTCTCGTGCACTATTACTCACCGTTTCGGCGTCCCAGAGCGATTTCCACTATTTACAAACCCCGCGGTGCGTTTGCGTCTCTGTCGTCAACACTCACAGTTTTGGCCAATTTTGACGCAATTCGTGGACTATTACTCAGCATTTAGGGGTCCCGAAACGATTCCATAGTGGGTTAACCCTAAGGTGCGTTTACGTGTCGGTCATCAACACTCACAGTTTTGGGGCCCCAGAGTGATTTCCACGATTAACGAACCGCGGGGTGCGTTTACATGTCGGTCATCAATACTAGTAGTTTTGGCCAATTCTGGCCCGTTTCGTGGACTATTACTCACTGTTTTGGGGCCCCAGAATGATTTCAACGATTAACGAACCCCCGAGTGCGCTTACGTGTCGGTTATGAACACTCACAGTTTTGGCCAATTCTAACGCGTTTTGTGGACTATTAGTCACCGTTTTCTAGTCCTGAAGTGATTTCCATAGTTGTTGAACCCCAAGGTGAGCTTACGTGTCAGCCATCAACACTCACAGTTTTGGCTGATTCTGGCCCGTTTCATGGACTATTACTCACTGTTTTGGGGACCCAGAGTGATTTCCACGGTTAACGAACCGCAGGGTGCAATTACATGTCGGTCATCAACTCTCGCAGTTTTGGCCGATTTTGGCCCGTTTCTTGGACTATTAATCTGTTTTGGGTCCCGGCGTGATTTCCATGATTGGCGAACACCGGGGTGCGTTTATGTGTCAGTCATCAACACTCGCAGTTTTGGCTATTCTGGCCCGTTTCGTGGAGTACTAGTTAGTTTTGGGGGTCCCGGAGTGATTTCCACGATTTACGAACCCCGTGGTGCGTTTTCGTGTCGGTCAATGACACTCACAATTTTGGCCAATTTCTGGTCCGTCTCGTGCACTATTACTCACCGTTTCGGCGTCCTAGAGCGACTTCCACTATTTGCAAACTCCGCGGTGCGTTTGCGTCTCTGTAGTCAACACTCACAGTTTTGGCCAATTCTGACGCGTTTTGTGGACTATTACTCATCATTTAGGGGTCCCGAAACGATTCCATAGTGGGTTAACCCTAAGGTGCGTTTACGTGTCGGTCATCAACACTCACAGTTTTGGGGCCCCGGAGTGATTTCCACGATTAACGAACCGCGGGGTGCGTTTACATGTCGGTCATCAATACTAGTAGTTTTGGCCAATTCTGGCCCGTTTCGTGGACTATTACTCACTGTTTTGGGGCCCCAGAATGATTTCAACGATTAACGAACCCCCGAGTGCGCTTACGTGTCGGTTATGAACACTCACAGTTTTGGCCAATTCTAACGCGTTTTGTGGACTATTAGTCACCATTTTCTAGTCCTGAAGTGATTTCCATAGTTGTTGAACCCCAAGGTGAGCTTACGTGTCAGCCATCAACACTCACAGTTTTGGCTGATTCTGGCCCGTTTCATGGACTATTACTCACTGTTTTGGGGACCCAGAGTGATTTCCACGGTTAACGAACCGCAGGGTGCAATTACATGTCGGTCATCAACTCTCGCAGTTTTGGCCGATTTTGGCCCGTTTCTTGGACTATTAATCTGTTTTGGGTCCCGGCGTGATTTCCATGATTGGCGAACACCGGGGTGCGTTTATGTGTCAGTCATCAACACTCGCAGTTTTGGCTATTCTGGCCCGTTTCGTAGAGTACTACTTAGTTTTGGGGGTCCCGGAGTGATTTCCACGATTTACGAACCCCGTGGTGCGTTTTCGTGTCGGTCAATGACACTCACAATTTTGGCCAATTTCCGGTCCGTCTCGTGCACTATTACTCACC
Source organism: Triticum aestivum (assembly GCF_018294505.1). Taxonomy (NCBI): domain Eukaryota; kingdom Viridiplantae; phylum Streptophyta; class Magnoliopsida; order Poales; family Poaceae; genus Triticum; species Triticum aestivum. The sequence continues at coordinate 937,324 of NC_057806.1, forward strand.
GTTTCGGCGTCCCAGAGCGATTTCCACTATTTACAAACCCCGCGGTGCGTTTGCGTCTCTGTCGTCAACACTCACAGTTTTGGCCAATTTTGACGCAATTCGTGGACTATTACTCATCATTTAGGGGTCCCGAAACGATACCATAGTGGGTTAACCCTAAGGTGCGTTTACGTGTCGGTCATCAACACTCACAGTTTTGGGGCCCCGGAGTGATTTCCACGATTAACGAACCGCGGGGTGCGTTTACATGTCGGTCATCAATACTAGTAGGTTTGGCCAATTCTGGCCCGTTTCGTGGACTATTACTCACTGTTTTGGGGCCCCAGAATGATTTCAACGATTAACGAACCCCCGAGTGCGCTTACGTGTCGGTTATGAACACTCACAGTTTTGGCCTATTCTAACGCGTTTTGTGGACTATTAGTCACCGTTTTCTAGTCCTGAAGTGATTTCCATAGTTGTTGAACCCCAAGGTGAGCTTACGTGTCAGCCATCAACACTCACAGTTTTGGCTGATTCTGGCCCGTTTCATGGACTATTACTCACTGTTTTGGGGACCCAGAGTGATTTCCACGGTTAACGAACCGCAGGGTGCAATTACATGTCGGTCATCAACTCTCGCAGTTTTGGCCGATTTTGGCCCGTTTCTTGGACTATTAATCTGTTTTGGGTCCCGGCGTGATTTCCATGATTGGCGAACACCGGGGTGCGTTTATGTGTCAGTCATCAACACTCGCAGTTTTGGCTATTCTGGCCCGTTTCGTAGAGTACTACTTAGTTTTGGGGGTCCCGGAGTGATTTCCACGATTTACGAACCCCGTGGTGCGTTTTCGTGTCGGTCAATGACACTCACAATTTTGGCCAATTTCCGGTCCGTCTCGTGCACTATTACTCACCGTTTCGGCGTCCCAGAGCGATTTCCACTATTTAAAAACCCCGCGGTGCGTTTGCGTCTCTGTCGTCAACACTCACAGTTTTGGCCAATTTTGACGCAATTCGTGGACTATTACTCATCATTTAGGGGTCCCGAAACGATTCCATAGTGGGTTAACCCTAAGGTGCGTTTACGTGTCGGTCATCAACACTCACAGTTTTGGGGCCCCGGAGTGATTTCCACGATTAACGAACCGCGGGGTGCGTTTACATGTCGGTCATCAATACAAGTAGTTTTGGCCAATTCTGGCCCGTTTCGTGGACTATTACTCACTGTTTTGGGGCCCCAGAATGATTTCAACGATTAACGAACCCCCGAGTGCGCTTACGTGTCGGTTATGAACACTCACAGTTTTGGCCTATTCTAACGCGTTTTGTGGACTATTAGTCACCGTTTTCTAGTCCTGAAGTGATTTCCATAGTTGTTGAACCCCAAGGTGAGCTTACGTGTCAGCCATCAACACTCACAGTTTTGGCTGATTCTGGCCCGTTTCATGGACTATTACTCACTGTTTTGGGGACCCAGAGTGATTTCCACGGTTAACGAACCGCAGGGTGCAATTACATGTCGGTCATCAACTCTCGCAGTTTTGGCCGATTTTGGCCCGTTTCTTGCACTATTAATCTATTTTGGGTCCCGGCGTGATTTCCATGATTGGCGAACACCGGGCTGCGTTTATGTGTCAGTCATCAACACTCGCAGTTTTGGCTATTCTGGCCCGTTTCGTAGAGTACTACTTAGTTTTGGGGGTCCCGGAGTGATTTCCACGATTTACGAACCCCGTGGTGCGTTTTCGTGTCGGTCAATGACACTCACAATTTTGGCCAATTTCTGGTCCGTCTCGTGCACTATTACTCACCGTTTCGGCGTCCTAGAGCGACTTCCACTATTTACAAACTCCGCGGTGCGTTTGCGTCTCTGTAGTCAACACTCACAATTTTGGCCAATTCTGACGCGTTTTGTGGACTATTAGTCACCGTTTTCTGGTCCTGAAGTGATTTCCATAGTTGTTGAACCCCAAGGTGCGCTTACGTGTCAGCCATCAACACTCACAGTTTTGGCTGATTCTGGCCCGTTTCATGGACTATTACTCACTGTTTTGGGGCCCCAGAGTGATTTCCACGGTTAACGAACCGTAGGGTGCATTTACGGGTGTGTTTGGTAGCTGTTCCCACCCTAGCATAGTTGTTCCCATTTGAGCCATGCTTAGTCTAGACATGCTCAGTACATGCAACTGCAGTTGTTTGGTAGCAATGTATGTACTGATGCATGCTGAGCTGAGACTGTGTTTGGTAGGCTGCATCAGACGAGACATGTTGCACAGAGACTGTGTTTGGTAGCCTGTATCTGAGGTATGCTGCATGAATGATTTTTTTGCCGCCAAGACAAATATTGAAACAACATTTCGACAATTCATGGAACAATTCGAGCAATAAAATGTTACCATGCCAACATAATTTGAACAATGATAATATAAATAAAATAATCAACAATTAACATAACACATGATAACCTTGATTTGAAGCAATGCATCACTAGATTCATATTACATCAGAATAATAACCATAATTCGTAGCAGTGCATCACTAGATTCATATTACATAGTCTAATTTGAAGTACACTTTATAATAGGCATTACAAAAGGGACTGTCTCATCAAGCACCAACTAACAACAACTCAAAGAAGACCGGAATTGGCTTTCAAGATTCGCTTGAACGATGCTTTTCGGACTTCATCATCCATCTTCACAAAGTTTAGGCCTTTTGCCTTATGTTCTGTGAGGTAATCTAAAACAGCCAAGCGCTCATCTTGATTAAACACAAGAAGGTCCATGACAGCCTTGTACAAGTCAGGGTGTGTTTCAGCATGGCAAGTGTTGTTGATAGCACTTGCAATCTCACGCATAGCATCAGTCATGTTGCTACACTGGATTGAGTCCTCCTCTGTCAAGCCAGATGCCCTCTTTCTCTTCTTATTTGAAGTAGGAGAAGGGTCCTGAGTGGCACTAGCAGTAGGAAGTACAAAGTTAGATCCAGGAAGATGTTGCAATACCTCATCCGTTGTTCCTTCCCCCTCCATGACATTCGGTTTATCCTTGTCTTCCACAACAATAGGCGTTCCCAGGGGCACACCGGGGCCCATTGCATATTTCCCAGTGGCATGCTTATTAGCAAAGCAAAGTTCCATATAGTCGTAGTTCTCCAGTGGAGAATTGAGCAATTCAGCATCTGCTGGATGATCCTGCAACACCATTTGAACAAAAATAATTAACTAAGACATCATTTCAGCTATGAAACATCATTATTTTTGGCAAAACTATATCATTTTAACACTCTTTGAGCACTAAGATAACTCATTTCAGCATTCAAAAAAGGCTGGTACATGGACATGCATACCTGAGTGTGGCCCAAATAGTGTTGTTCTTCTAGCACTACCATCTTCTTGTCATCATCCCAAAGTTCCCCACTTAAAGCCTTCAAATAGACAAGCCTTGTCCACCTATTCCTCCACTTGCGAATATGATTGTGCACTTGCGTAATAGACACGTCATAACCAACGAAAGAAGATATACGCTTTGCAACTTTCAATTTTTCAACCTCTTTGAATCCTTTGTCAGTCTTGGCACCTCTTGACGCCACCTCTAAAAGGCCTTTCAACATCAACGCCGACATAGGAGGAGTCCAATTCATGACCTTGGGGGCCTTCTTGGGAAGAGCACCAACACTTGGAACCTCCTGCACCTCATCATCCATCTACAACATAGACAATCCATAAGTTAATAACATATTTCAGCACATAAATAAGCATAATTCAGCAGCTCAAAATTATGTTTCAGCTCATAAACATGAAGTCCAGCACACAAAAACATGTTTCAGCACATAAAAATCATATTTCCGCAGCTCACAATCTTGTTTCAGCTCATAAATATGAATTCCAGGACACAAAAACACATTTCAGCACATAAATAAGCATATTTCAGCCCATCAAAATCATGTTTCAGCACATAAATATAACAGTACAGCAATAGTTTTACAACACCAAGACACATGATACATCAAATGTTTGCTAGCCCTCTATTCGCCCACATCTAATTTGCAAATTCATCTCTCTTATGAGCCCAAGAAATATTGTCATGGACAATATCATTGTGATCTTCATCATTGGGTTCTGGCTCCCATGTTTCCTCAGGTGGGAAATACTCATCCTCACCATATTGAAGTACCCAATTGTGAAGAATTGCACAAGCTAGCACTACTTTTACTTGGGTCTTGTAACCATGGAACGGCTTATTGTAGACAAACTTCCAATGGTTTTTGTATGCGGCAAAAGCCCTTTCAACCGTTGTCCTCAAAGAAGAGTGTCTTAAGTTGAACAACTCTTTAGCATTTTGAGGATGGTTCCCTCGTCCATACTCTTTCAAGTGGTACCTCGTGCCACGGTATGGTGGAAGAAAACCCGGCCTCACAGCATACCCCGCATCAACAAGGAAGAATTTTCCTATGAAATAGCAACTATTAGCTATGGGTAGAAATATTAATATATTTAGGTAGTAGGCCCTAGTTTATTACATGTAGGAACTTTCAACCCATCTTCCCTCTCCAATGCATTTGCAAGTATAAGGGCATCATGAGATGATCCCTCCCAACCCGCAAGTACATAGGTAAACTTTAGATCAAAGTCTACCGCAGCCATGACATTTTGGGTAGTCCCCACCTTTCTACCCCTAAAGGCAGCTGAGATACTTTTTGGGACTCTAGCAAGCACATGAGTCCCATCAATTGCTCCAACACAATCCTAATTAAAAAAGGCAAATGATTGTTATTCATAAGTCGGATTGATTGTTTGCATTTGTTTGCAAAAATAATTACCTTGAAATATGGATTGAAGCGAGTGCTTTCTTGTATTTTACGATGACAATGGTTGGAGGGAGGCCGAATCATCTCATCTCTCAACTCCCCAATAGCATAAAGCACTGCCTTAAAATACCTACTAATGACTTCGGTAGTTCTTCTAAAGATCGGTTGAAGTGTCCTATACCTTTGGTTATGGCCAACTACTAGAAGAAACATGGCTACTTGTTCCTCGATAGAAGTATGGATGCTATCCAACAACAGATTTCTCTCTCTAAATATAGCACACAAACGGAAAAAAGGAGCTTTTCTCATTCTTAATTGATTTGAACAATTTATATCACTAGAGTGATAAATATATCTCAAATTGGACTCTCTAGATATGGCACGATCGGCCATGCTGCCCACGGTTATCCTCGCTGTTTGTTGCCTAGCTCTTCTAAACATGATCATCTTGTATGCATACAATCCAGCCACTAGACCGGCTCCTCTCACAATTAATTGCCTTCGTTTTCTTGCCAATTCATCCATCTATGACAATACAAACAAATTGATACTTAGCACAACAGATTTTTTTCCAGCATGACAAGCACTGAACAAACTAATATGAGCATAATAGGTACAACAATCATAAGTTATACATCTACTTTAATCATTTTGACCACCTATACATGATAATCATAAGGGAACAGAGGAGCAGTTTCTGGTCACGTAGCAGCGACTACTCCCTGTGAGCCCAAGGAAGGAAGGAAGGGGTGAGGAGGGCGGAGGGGAACGAGGCAAGAAGGAAGGGGTGAGGAGGCAGGAGGGGAACGAGGCAGGAAGGAAGGGGTGAGGGCGAAGGTCTACCTTTCCCGCGGCGACGGTGGCCTAGGCCTGGCGGCGGCGAGATCCACGTGCGGCGGCCGCGATTTGAAGAGCAGGGCCGTGGCGAGGTAGACCGGCGCAGTGGCGAGGTAGACCGGGGCGGCGGTGAGGTAGACCGGGGCGGCGGTTATGGCGGCGAGGTAGAAGAACAGGGGGCCGGCGGGGATGTAGATCAGGCGCTAGTCTCCATGGTTGTTCGCGGCCTCGCGGGAGAGAGATGGGGGCGAGGGGTGGCGGCTAGGTCAGCGAGAGGGGTGGGGCGAGCGTAGTGGGTCAGGAGGAGATTTTTGCGGGGGTCGAACCGAGCCTCACTGAGCTCTGCTCGCATGTACATGGGTGCTCCAGCGAGCATAGCTCGGGGCCTTTTTTGCATCAGACGGGCTATGCCCAGAAGAGCCCATACACCCTGCCAAACACCTGAAAGTGGGTTGGGTAGGGAACTTTTAGCCTCATGCACCCTATACACAGGCTACCAAACACACCCTACGTGTCGGTCATCAACTCTAGCAGTTTTGGCCGATTTTGGCCCGTTTCTTGGACTATTACTCTGTTTTTGGGTCCCGGCGTGATTTCCATGATTGACGAACACCGGGGTGCGATTATGTGTCTGTCATCAACACTCGCAGTTTTGGCCGATTCTGGCCCGTTTCTTAGAGTACTACTTAGTTTTGGGGGTCCCTGAGTGATTCCCACGATTTACGAACCCCGTGGTGCGTTTTCGTGTCAGTCAATGACACTCACAATTTTGGCCAATTTCTGGTCCGTTTCGTGCACTATTACTCACTGTTTTGGCATCCCAGAGCAATTTCCACGATTTACAAACCCCGGGGTGCCTTTGCGTCTTTGTCGTCAACACTCATAGTTTTGGCCAATTCTGACGCGATTCGTGGACTATTACTCATCATTTAGGGGTCCCGAAGCGATTCCATAGTGGGTTAACCCTAAGGTGCATTTACGTGTCGGTCATCAACACTCACAGATTTGGTCGATTCTGGCCCGTTTCGTGGACTATTACTCACCATTTTGGGGCCCCAAAGTGATTTCCACAGTTGTTTAACTCCATGGTGCGCTTACGTGTCGATCATCAACAAGCGCACTTTGGGCCGATTTTGGCCCATTTCTTGCATTATTACTTAATTTTAGGGTCCCGGAGTGATTACCACGATTGACGAACTCAAGGGTGCGTTTACTTGTCGGTCATAAACACTCACAATTTTGGCCAATTCTCGTCCGTTTCGTGCACTATTACTCACACGTTTTGGCGTCGTAGAGCGATTTCCACGATTGACAATCCCCGGAGTGCGTTTGCGTGTCTGTCCTCAACACTCACAGTTTTGGCCAATTCTGACGCGATTCGTGGGCTATTACTCACCATTTAGGGGTCCTGAAGCGATTTCCATAGTTGTTGAACCCTAAGGTGCGTTTACGTGTCAGTCATCAACACTCACTGTTTTGGGGCCCCGGAGTTATTTCCATGATTAACGAACCGCGGGGTGCGTTTGCATGTCTGTCATCAATACTAGTAGTTTTGGCCAATTCTGGCCCGTTTCGTGGACTATTACTCACTGCTTTGTGGCCCCGGAATGATTTCCACGATTAACGAACCCCCGGGTGCGCTTACGTGTCGGTTATGAACACTCACAGTTTTGGCCAATTCTAACGCGTTTTGTGGACTATTAGTCACCATTTTCTGGTCCTGAAGTGATTTACAAAGTTGTTGAACCCCAAGGCGCGCTTACGTGTCAGTCATCAGCACTCACAGTTTTGGCTGATTCTGGCCTGTTTCATGGACTATTACTCACTGTTTTGGGCCCTGGAGTGACTTCCATGGTTAACGAACCACAAGGTGCATTTACGTGTCGGTCATCAACTCTCGCCGTTTTGGCCGATTCTGGCCCGTTTCTTGGACTATTACTCTACTTTTGGGTCCCGGTGGGATTTCCATGATTGACGAAGACCGGGGTGCGTTTATGTGTCGGTCATGAACACTCACAGTTTTGGCCGATTCTGGCCTGTTTCTTAGAGTACTACTTAGTTTTGGGGGTCCCGGATTGATTTCCACGATATACAAACCCCGTGGTGCGTTTACGTGTCGGTCAATGACACTCACAATTTTGGACAATTTTTGGTCCGTTTCGTGCACCTTTACTCACCGTTTTGGCTCCCCAGAGCGATTTCCATGATTTACAATCCCCGGGGTGCGTTTGTGTCTTTGTCGTCAACACTCACAGTTTTGGCCAATTCTGACGCGATTCGTGGACTATTACTCATCATTTAGGGGTCCCGAAGCGATTCCATAGTGGTTGAACCCTAAGGTGCGTTTACGTGTCGGTCATCAACACTCACAGTTTTGGCCGATTCTGGCCCGTTTCATGGACTATTACTCACCGTTTTGGGGCCCGAAAGTGATTTCCACGGTTGTTTAACCCCATGGTGCGCTTACGTGTCGATCATCAACAAGCGCACTTTGGGCCGATTTTGGCCCATTTCTTGCATTATTACTTAGTTTTAGGGTCCCGCAGTGATTTCCACGATTGACGAACCCTGGGGTGCGTTTACGTCTCGGTCATAAACACTCACAATTTTGGCCAATTCTCGTCCGTTTCGTGCACTATTACTCACCGTTTTGGCGTCCCAGAGCGATTTCCATGATTGACAATCCCTGGAGTGCGTTTGCGTGTATGTCGTCAACAATCACAGGTTTGGCCAATTCTAACGCGATTCGGGCTATTACTCACCATTTAGGGGTCCCGAAGCGATTTCCATAGTTGTTGAACCCCAAGGTGCGTTTACGTGTCGGTCATGAACACTCACTGTTTTGGGGCCCCGGAGTGATTTCCACGATTAACGAACCGCGGGGTGCGTTTACATGTCGGTCATCAATACTAGTAGTTTTGGCCAATGCTGGCCCATTTTGGGGACTATTACTCACTGTTTTGGGGCCCCAGAATGATTTCAACGATTAACTAACCCCCGGGTGCGCTTACGTGCCGGTTATGAACACTCACAGTTTTGGCCAATTCTAACGTGTTTTGTGGACTATTAGTCACCGTTTTCTGGTCCTGAAGTGATTTCCATAGTTGTTGAACCCCAAGGTGCGCTTACGTGTCAGCCATCAACACTCACAGTTTTGGCGGATTCTGGCCTGTTTCATGGACTATTACTCACTGTTTTGGGGACCCAGAGTGATTTCCACGGTTAATGAACCGCAGGGTGCATTTACATGTCGGTCATCAACTCTCGCAGTTTTGGCCGATTCTGGCCCGTTTCTTGGACTATTACTCTGTTTTTGGGTCCCGCCGTGATTTCCATGATTAACGAACACCGGGGTGCGTTTATGTGTCAGTCATCAACACTCGCAGTTTTGGCTATTATTGCCCGTTTCGTAGAGTACTACTTAGTTTTGGGGGTCCCGGAGTGATTTCCACGATTTACGAACCCCGTGGTGCGTTTTTGTGTCGGTCAATAACACTCACAATTTTGGCCATTTTCTGGTCCTGAAGTGATTTACAAAGTTGTTGAACCCCAAGGCGCGCTTACGTGTCAGTCATCAGCACTCACAGTTTTGGCTGATTCTGGCCCATTTCATGGACTATTACTCACTGTTTTGGGCCCTGGAGTGATTTCCACGGTTAACGAACCGCAGGGTGCATTTACGTGTCGGTCATCAACTCTCGCCGTTTTGGGCGATTCTGGCCCGTTTCTTGGACTATTACTCTACTTTTGGATCCCGGCGTGATTTCCATGATTGACGAAGACCAGGGTGCGTTTATGTGTCGGTCATGAACACTCACAGTTTTGGCCGATTCTGGCCTGTTTCTTAGAGTACTACTTTGTGTTGGGGGTCCCGGATTGATTTCCACGATATACGAACCCCGTCATGCGTTTACGTGTCGGTCAATGACACTCACAATTTTGGCCAATTTCTGGTCCGTTTCGTGCACCTTTACTCACCGTTTTGGCGCCCTAGAGCGATTTCCATGATTTACAATCCCCGGGGTGCGTTTGTGTCTTTGTCGTCAACACTCACAAATTTGGCCAATTCTGACGCGATTCGTGGACTATTACTCATCATTTAGGGGTCCCGAAGCGATTCCATAGTGGTTGAACCCTAAGGTGCGTTTACGTGTCGGTCATCAACACTCACAGCTTTGGCCGATTCTGGCCCGTTTCATGGACTATTACTCACCGTTTTGGGGCCCGAAAGTGATTTCCACGGTTGTTTAACCCCATGGTGTGCTTACGTGTCGATCATCAACAAGCGCACTTTAGGCCGATTTTGGCCCATTTCTTGCATTATTACTTAGTTTTAGGGTCCCGCAGTGATTTCCACAATTGAGGAACCCCGGGGTGCGTTTACGTCTCGGTCATAAACACTAACAATTTTGGCCAATTCTCGTCCGTTTCGTGCACTATTACTCACCGTTTTTGCGTCCCAGAGCGATTTCCACGATTGACAATCCCCGGAGTGCATTTGCGTGTGTGTCGTCAACACAGTTTTGGCCAATTCTGACGCGATTCGGGCTATTACTCACCATTTAGGGGTCCCGAAGCGATTTCCATAGTTGTTGAACCCCAAGGTGCGTTTACGTGTCGGTCATCAACACTCACTGTTTTGGGGCCCCGGAGTGATTTCCATGATTAACGAACCGCGGGGTGCGTTTACATGTCGGTCATCAATACTAGTAGTTTTGGCCAATGCTGGCCCGTTTTGTGGACTATTACTCACTGTTTTGGGGCCCCAGAATGATTTCAACGATTAATGAACCCCCGAGTGCGCTTACGTGTCGGTTATGAACACTCACAGTTTTGGCCAATTCTAACGCATTTTGTGGACTATTAGTCACCGTTTTCTTGTCCTGAAGTGATTTCCATAGTTGTTGAACCCCAAGGTGCGCTTACGTGTCAGCCATCAACACTCACAGTTTTGGCGGATTCTGGCCCGTTACAAGGACTATTACTCACTATTTTGGGGACCCAGAGTGATTTCCACAGTTAACGAACCGCAGGGTGCATTTACATGTCGGTCATCAACTCTCGCAGTTTTGGCCGATTCTGGCCCGTTTGTTGGACTATTACTCTGTTTTTGGGTCCCGGCGTGATTTCCATGATTGACGAACACCGGGGTGCGTTTATGTGTCAGTCATCAACACTCGCAGTTTTGGCTATTCTTCCCCGTTTCGTAGAGTACTACTTAGTTTTGGGGGTCCCGGAGTGATTTCAATGATTTACGAACCCCGTGGTGCGTTTTCGTGTCGGTCAATAACACTCACAATTTTGGCCAATTTCTGGTCCGTCTCATGCACTATTACTCACCATTTCGGCGTCCCAGAGCGATTTCCACTATTTACAAACCCCGCGGTGCGTTTGCGTCTCTGTCGTCAAACTCACAGTTTTGGCCAATTCTGACGCGTTTTGTGGACTATTAGTCACCATTTTCTGGTCCTGAAGTGATTTCCATAGTTGTTGAACCCCAAGGTGCGCTTACGTGTCAGCCATCAACACTCATAGTTTTGGCTGATTCTGGCCCGTTTCATGGACTATTACTCACTGTTTTGGGGACCCAAAGTGATTTCCACGGTTAACGAACCGCAGGGCGCATTTACATGTCGGTCATCAACTCTCGCAGTTTTGGCCGATTCTGGCCCGTTTCCTGGACTATTACTCTGTTTTTGGGTCCCGGCGTGATTTCCATGATTGACGAACACCGGGGTGCATTTATGTGTCAGTCATCAACACTCGCAGTGTTGGCTATTCTGGCCCGTTTCGTAGAGTACTACTTAGTTTTGGGGGTCCCGGAGTGATTTCCACGATTTACGAACCCCGTGGTGCGTTTTCGTGTCGGTCAATGACACTCACAATTTTGGCCAATTTCTGGTCTGTCTCGTGCACTATTACTCACCGTTTCGGCGTCCCAGAGCGATTTCCACTATTTACAAACCCCGTGGTGCGTTTGCGTCTCTGTCGTCAACACTCACAGTTTTGGCCAATTCGGACGCGATTCGTGGACTATTACTCATGATTTAGGGGTCCCGAAACGATTCCATAGTAGGTTAACCCTAAGGTGCGTTTATGTGTCGGTCATCAACACTCACAGTTTTGGGGCCCCGGAGTGATTTCCACGATTAACGAACCGCGGGGTGCGTTTACATGTCGGTCATCAACACTAGTAGTTTTGGCCAATTCTGGTCTGTTTCGTGGACTATTACTCACTGTTTTAGGTCCCCGGAATGATTTCAACGATTAACGATTCCCCGGGTGCGCTTACGTGTCGGTTATGAACACTCACAGTTTTGGCCAATTCTAACGCGTTTTGTGGACTATTAGTCACCGTTTTCTAGTCCTGAAGTGATTTCCATAGTTGTTGAACCCCAAGGTGCGCTTACGTGTCAGCCATCAACACTCACAGTTTTGGCTGATTCTGGCCCGTTTCATGGACTATTACTCACTGTTTTGGGGACCCAGAGTGATTTCCATGGTTAACGAACCGCAGGGTGCATTTACATGTCGGTCATCAACTCTCGCAGATTTGGCCGATTCTGGCCCGTTTCTTGGACTATTACTTTGTTTTTGGGTCCCGGCGGGATTTCCATGATTGACGAACACCGGGATGCGTTTATGTGTCAGTCATCAACACTCGCAGTTTTGGCTATTCTGGCCCGTTTCGTAGAGTACTACTTAGTTTTGGGGGTCCCGGAGTGATTTCCACGATTTACGAACCCCGTGGTGTGTTTTTGTGTCGGTCAATGACACTCACAATTTTGGCCAATTTCTGATCCGTCTCGTGCACTATTACTCATCGTTTCGGCGTCCCAGAGCGATTTCCACTATTTACAAACCCCGCGGTGCATTTGCGTCTCTGTCGTCAACACTCACAGCTTTGGCCAATTCTGACGCGTTTTGTGGACTATTAGTCATCGTTTTCTGGTCCTGAAGTGATTTCCATAGTTGTTGAACCCCAAGGTGCGCTTACGTGTCAGCCATCAACACTCACAGTTTTGGCTGATTCTGGCCCATTTCATGGACTATTACTCACTGTTTTGGGGACCCAGAGTGATTTCCACGGTTAACGAACCGCAGGGTGCATTTACATGTCGGTCATCAACTCTCGCAGTTTTGGCCGATTCTGGCCCGTTTCTTGGACTATTACTCTGTTTTTGGGTCCCGGCGTGATTTCCATGATTGGCGAACACCGGGGTGCGTTTATGTGTCAGTCATCAACACTCGCAGTTTTGGCTATTCTTGCCCGTTTCGTAGAGTACTACTTAGTTTTGGGGGTCCCGGAGTGATTTCAATGATTTACGAACCCCGTGGTGCGTTTTCGTGTCGGTCAATAACACTCACAATTTTGGCCAATTTCTGGTCCGTCTCATGCACTATTACTCACCATTTCGGCGTCCCAGAGCGATTTCCACTATTTACAAACCCCGCGGTGCGTTTGCGTCTCTGTCGTCAAACTCACAGTTTTGGCCAATTCTGACGCGTTTTGTGGACTATTAGTCACCATTTTCTGGTCCTGAAGTGATTTCCATAGTTGTTGAACCCCAAGGTGCGATTACGTGTCAGCCATCAACACTCACAGTTTTGGCTGATTCTGGCCCGTTTCATGGACTATTACTCACTGTTTTGGGGACCCAAAGTGATTTCCACGGTTAACGAACCGCAGGGCGCATTTACATGTCGGTCATCAACTCTCGCAGTTTTGGCCGATTCTGGCCCGTTTCTTGGACTATTACTCTGTTTTTGGGTCCCGGCGTGATTTCCATGATTGACGAACACCGGGGTGCATTTATGTGTCAGTCATCAACACTCGCAGTGTTGGCTATTCTGGCCCGTTTCGTAGAGTACTACTTAGTTTTGGGGGTCCCGGAGTGATTTCCACGATTTACAAACCCCGTGGTGCGTTTTCGTGTCGGTCAATGACACTCACAATTTTGGCCAATTTCTGGTCCGTCTCGTGCACTATTACTCACCGTTTCGGCGTCCCAGAGCGATTTCCACTATTTACAAACCCCGTGGTGCGTTTGCGTCTCTGTCGTCAACACTCACAGTTTTGGCCAATTCGGACGCGATTCATGGACTATTACTCATGATTTAGGGGTCCCGAAACGATTCCATAGTGGGTTAACCCTAAGGTGCGTTTATGTGTCGGTCATCAACACTCACAGTTTTGGGGCCCCGGAGTGATTTCCACGATTAACGAACCGCGGGGTGCGTTTACATGTCGGTCATCAACACTAGTAGTTTTGGCCAATTCTGGTCTGTTTCGTGGACTATTACTCACTGTTTTAGGTCCCTGGAATGATTTCAACGATTAACGATTCCCCGGGTGCGCTTACGTGTCGGTTATGAACACTCACAGTTTTGGCCAATTCTAACGCGTTTTGTGGACTATTAGTCACCGTTTTCTAGTCCTGAATTGATTTCCATAGTTGTTGAACCCCAAGGTGCGCTTACGTGTCAGCCATCAACACTCACAGTTTTGGCTGATTCTGGCCCGTTTCATGGACTATTACTCACTGTTTTGGGGACCCAGAGTGATTTCCATGGTTAACGAACCGCAGGGTGCATTTACATGTCGGTCATCAACTCTCGCAGATTTGGCCGATTCTGGCCCGTTTCTTGGACTATTACTTTGTTTTTGGGTCCCGGCGGGATTTCCATGATTGACGAACACCGGGATGCGTTTATGTGTCAGTCATCAACACTCGCAGTTTTGGCTATTCTGGCCCGTTTCGTAGAGTACTACTTAGTTTTGGGGGTCCCGGAGTGATTTCCACGATTTACGAACCCCGTGGTGCGTTTTTGTGTCGGTCAATGACACTCACAATTTTGGCCAATTTCTGATCCGTCTCGTGCACTATTACTCATCGTTTCGGCGTCCCAGAGCGATTTCCACTATTTACAAACCCCGCGGTGCATTTGCGTCTCTGTCGTCAACACTCACAGCTTTGGCCAATTCTGACGCGTTTTGTGGACTATTAGTCGCCGTTTTCTGGTCCTGAAGTGATTTCCATAGTTGTTGAACCCCAAGGTGCGCTTACGTGTCAGCCATCAACACTCACAGTTTTGGCTGATTCTGGCCCATTTCATGGACTATTACTCACTGTTTTGGAGACCCAGAGTGATTTCCACGGTTAACGAACCGCAGGGTGCATTTACATGTCGGTCATCAACTCTCGCAGTTTTGGCCGATTCTGGCCCGTTTCTTGGACTATTACTCTGTTTTGGGTCCCGGCGTGATTTCCATGATTGACGAACACTGGGGTGCGTTTATGTGTCGGTCATCAACACTCGCAGTTTTGGCTATTCTGGCCCGTTTCGTTGAGTACTACTTTGTTTTGGGGGTCCCGGAGTGATTTCCACGATTTACGAACCCCGTGGTGCGTTTTCGTGTCCGTCAATGACACTCATAATTTTGGCCAATTTCTGGTCCGTCTCATGCACTATTACTCACCGTTTCGGCGTCCCAGAGTGATTTCCACTATTTACAAACCCCGCGGTGCGTTTGCGTCTCTGTCGTGAACACTCACAGTTTTTGCCAATTCTGACGCGATTCGTGGACTATTACTCATCATTTAGGGGTCCCAAAGCGAGTCCATAGTGGGTTGACCCTAAGGTGCGTTTACGTGTCGGTCATCAACACTCACCGTTTTGGGGCCCCAAAGTGATTTCCACGGTTGTTTAACCCCATGGTGCACTTACGTGTCGATCATCAACAATCGCACTTTGGGCCGATTTTGGCCCATTTCTTGCATTATTACTTAGTTTTAGGGTCCCTAAGTGATTTCCACGATTGACGAACTCAAGGTTGCGTTTACGTGTCGGTCATAAACACTCACAATTTTGGCCAATTCTCATCCGTTTCGTGCACTATTACTCACCGTTTTGGCGTCCCAGAGCGGTTTCCAAGATTGACAATCCCCGGAGTGCGTTTGCGTGTCTGTCCTCAACACTCATAGTTTTGGCAATTCTGACGCGATTTGTGGGCTATTACTCACCATTTAGGGGTCCCGAAGCGATTTCCGTAGTTGTTGAACCCTAAGGTGCGTTTATGTGTCGGTCATCAACACTCACTGTTTTGGGGCCCCGGAGTGATTTCCACGATTAACGCACCGCGGGGTGCGTTTACATGTCGGTCATCAATACTAGTAGTTTTAGCCAATTCTGGCCCGTTTCGTGGACTATTACTCACTGTTTTGGGGCCCCGGAATGATTTCCACGATTAACGAACCCCCGGGTGCGCTTACGTGTCGGTTATGAACACTCAAAGTTTTGGCCAATTCTAACGCGTTTTGTGGACTATTAGTCGCCGTTTTCTGGTCCTGAAGTGATTTCCATAGTTGTTGAACCCCAAGGTGCGCTTACGTGTCAGCCATCAACACTCACAGTTTTGGCTGATTCTGGCCCATTTCATGGACTATTACTCACTATTTTGGTGACCCAGAGTGATTTCCACGGTTAACGAACCGCAGGGTGCATTTACATGTCGGTCATCAACACTCGCAGTTTTGGCTATTCTGGCCCGTTTCGTTGAGTACTACTTTGTTTTGGGGGTCCCGGAGTGATTTCCACGATTTACGAACCCCGTGGTGCGTTTTCGTGTCCGTCAATGACACTCATAATTTTGGCCAATTTCTGGTCCGTCTCATGCACTATTACTCACCGTTTCGGCGTCCCAGAGTGATTTCCACTATTTACAAACCCCGCGGTGCGTTTGCGTCTCTGTCGTGAACACTCACAGTTTTTGCCAATTCTGACGCGATTCGTGGACTATTACTCATCATTTAGGGGTCCCAAAGCAAGTCCATAGTGGGTTGACCCTAAGGTGCGTTTACGTGTCGGTCATCAACACTCACCGTTTTGGGGCCCCAAAGTGATTTCCACGGTTGTTTAACCCCATGGTGCACTTACGTGTCGATCATCAACAATCGCACTTTGGGCCGATTTTGGCCCATTTCTTGCATTATTACTTAGTTTTAGGGTCCCTAAGTGATTTCCACGATTGACGAACTCCACGGTGCGTTTAAGTGTCGGTCATAAACACTCACAATTTTGGCCAATTCTCGTCCGTTTCGTGCACTATTACTCACCGTTTCGGCGTCCCAGAGAGATTTCCACGATTGACAATCCCCGGAGTGCGTTTGCGTGTCTGTCCTCAACACTCATAGTTTTGGCCAATTCTGACGCGATTTGTGGGCTATTACTCACCATTTAGGGGTCCCGAAGCGATTTCCATAGTTGTTGAACCCCAAGGTGCGTTTAGGTGTCGGTCATCAATACTCACTGTTTTGGGGCCCCGGTGTGATTTCCACGATTAACGATCCCCGGGGTGCGTTTACATGTCGGTCATCAATACTAGTAGTTTTAGCCAATTCTGTCCCGTTTCGTGGACTATTACACACTGTTTTGGGGCCCCGGAATGATTTCCACGATTAACGAACCCCCGGGTGCGCTTACGTGTCGGTTATGAACACTCACAGTTTTGGCCAATTCTAACGCGTTTTGTGGACTATTACTCGCCGTTTTCTGGTCCTGAAGTGATTTCCAAAGTTGTTGAACCCTAAGGCGCGCTTACGTGTCAGTCATCAACACTCACAGTTTTGGCTGATTCTGGCCCGTTTCATGGACTATTACTCACTGTTTTGGGGCCCTGGAGTGATTTCCACGGTTAACGAACCGCAGGGTGCATTTATTGGTCGGTCATCAACTCTCGCCGTTTTGGCCGATTCTGGCCTGTTTCTTGGACTACTACTCTGTTTTTGGGTCCCGGCGTGACTTCCATGATTGACGAACAACGGGGTGCTTTTATGTGTCGGTCATCAACACTCGTAGTTTTGGCCGATTCTGGCCTGTTCCTTAGTGTACTACTTAGTTTTGGGGGTCCCGGAGTGATTTCCACGATATACGAACCCCGTGGTGCGTTTACGTGTCGGTCAATGACACTCACAATTTTGGCCAATTTCTGGTCCGTTTCATGCACTATTACTCACCGTTTGGCGTCCTAGAGCAATTTCCACGATTTACAAACCCCGGGGTGCGTTTGCGTCTCTGTTGTCAACACTCACAGTTTTGGCCAATTCTGACGCGATTCGTGGGCTATTACTCACCATTTAGGGGTCCCGAAGCGGTTTCCATAGTTGTTGAACCCTAAGGTGCGTTTACGTGTCGGTCATCAACACTCACTGTTTTGGAGCCCCGGAGTTATTTCCAGAATTAACAAACCGCGGGGTGCGTTTACATGTCGGTCATCAATACAAGTAGTTTTGGCCAATTCTGGTCCGTTTCGTGCACTATTACTCACCGTTTTGGCGTCATAGAGCGATTTCCACGATTTACAAACCCCGGGGTGCGTTTGCATCTCTGTCGCCAACACTCAGAGTTTTGGCCAATTCTGACGCGATTCGTGGACTATTACTCGTCATTTAGGGGTCCCAAAGCGATTCCATAGTGGTTGAACCCTAAGGTACGTTTACGTGTCGGTCATCAACACTCACTGTTTTGGCCGATTCTGGCCCGTTTTGTGGACTATTACTCACCATTTTGGGGCCCCAAAGTGATTTCCACGGTTGTTTAACCCCATGGTGCGCTTACGTGTCGATCATCAACAAGCGCACTTTTGGCCAATTTTGGCCCATTTCTTGCATTATTACTTAGTTTTAGGGTCCCGGAGTGATTTCCATGATTGACGAACTCCGGGGTGCGTTTACGTGTCGGTCATAAACACTCACAATTTTGGCCAATTCAGGTCCGTTTCGTGCACTATTACTCACCGTTTTGGCATCCCAGAGCGATTTCCACGATTGATAATCCCCGGAGTGCGTTTGAGTGTCTATCGTCAACACTCACAGTTTTGGCCAATTCTGACGCGATTCGTGGGCTATTACACACCATTTAGGGGTTCCGAAGCGATTTTCATAGTTGTTGAACCCCAAGGTGCGTTTACGTGTCGGTCATCAACACTCACTGTTTTAGGGCCCTAGAGTGATTTCCACGATTAACGAACCGCGAGGTGCGTTCACATGTCGGTCATAAATACTAGTAGTTTTGGCCAATTCTGGCCCGTTTCGTAGACTATTACTCACTGTTTTGGGGCCCCGGAATAATTTCCACGATTGACGAACCCCCGGGTGCGCTTACGTGTCGGTTATGAACACTCACAGTTTTGGCCAATTCTAACACGTTTTGTGTACTATTAGTCACCGTTTTCTGGTCCTGAAGTAATTTCCATAGCTGTTGAACCCGAAGGCGCGATTACGTGTCAGTCGTCAACACTCATAGGTTTGGCTTATTCTGGCCCATTTCATGGAATATTACTCACTGTTTTGGGGCCCTGGAGTTATTTCCACGGTTAACGAACCGCAGAGTACATTTACGTGTCGGTCATCAACTCTCGTAGTATTAGCCGATTCTGGCCCGTTTCTTGGACTATTACTCTGTTTTTGCGTCCCGGTGTGATTTCAATGATTGACGAACACCAGGGTGCATTTATGTGTCGGTCATCTCGCAGTTTTGGCCGATTCTGGCCCGTCTCTTAGAGTACTACTTAGTTTTGGGGGTCCCGGAGTGATTTCCACGATTTACGAACCCCGTGGTGCGTTTTCGTGTCGGTCAATGACACTCACAATTTTGGCCAATTTCTGGTCCGTCTCGTGCACTATTACTCACCGTTTCGGCGTCCCAGAGCGATTTCCACTATTTACAAACCCCGCGGTGCATTTGCGTCTCTGTCGTCAACACTCACAAGTTTGGCCAATTCTGACGCGTTTTGTGGACTATTAGTCACCGTTTTCTGGTCCTGAAGTGATTTCCATAGTTGTTGAACCCCAAGGTGCGCTTACGTGTCAGCCATCAACACTCACAGTTTTGGCTGATTCTGGCCCGTTTCATGGACTATTACTCACTGTTTTGGGGACCCAGAGTGATTTGCACGGTTAACGAACCACAGGGTGCATTTACATGTCGGTCATCAACTCTCGCAGTTTTGGCCGATTCTGGCCCGTTTCTTGGACTATTACTCAGTTTTGGGTCCCGGCGTCATTTCCATGATTGACGAACACCGGGGTGCGTTTATGTGTCAGTCTCGCAGTTTTGGCTATTCTGGCCTGTTTCGTAGAGTACTACTTAGTTTTGGGGGTCCCGGAGTGATTTCCACGATTTACGAACCCCGTGGTGCGTTTTCGTGTCGGTCAATGACACTCATAATTTTGGCCAATTTCTGGTCCGTCTCATGCACTATTACTCACTGTTTCGGCGTCCCAGAGCGATTTCCACTATTTACAAACCCCGCGGTGCGTTTGCGTCTCTGTCGTGAACACTCACAGTTTTTGCCAATTCTGACGCGATTCGTGGACTATTACTCATCATTTAGGGGTCCCAAAGCGATTCCATAGTGGGTTGACCCTAAGGTGCGTTTACGTGTCGGTCATCAACACTCACTGTTTTGGGGCCCCGGAGTGATTTCCACGATTAACGAACCGCGGGGTGCGTTTACATGTCGGTCATCAATACTAGTAGTTTTAGCCAATTCTAGCCCGTTTCGGGGACTATTACTCACTGTTTTGGGCCCCCGGAATGATTTCCACGATTAACGAACCCCCAGGTGCGCTTACGTGTCGGTTATGAACACTCACAGTTTTGGCCAATTCTAACGTGTTTTGTGGACTATTAGTCACCGTTTTCTGGTCCTGAAGTGATTTCCAAAGTTGTTGAACCCTAAGGCGCGCTTACGTGTCAGTCATCAACACTCACAGTTTTGGCTGATTCTGGCCCGTTTCGTGGACTATTACTCACTGTCTTGGGGCCCTGGAGTGATTTCCACGGTTAACGAACCGCAGGGTGCATTTATGTGTCGGTCATCAACTCTCGCCGTTTTGGCCGATTCTGGCCCGTTTCTTGGACTATTACTCTATTTTTGGGTCCCGGCGTGACTTCCATGATTGACGAACAACGGGGTGCTTTTATGTGTCGGTCATCAACACTCGTAGTTTTGGCCGATTCTGGCCTGTTCCTTAGAGTACTACTTAGTTTTGGGGGTCCCGGAGTGATTTCCACGATATACGAACCCCGTGGTGCGTTTACGTGTCGGTCAATGACACTCACAATTTTGGCCAATTTCTGGTCCGTTTCATGCACTATTACTCACCGTTTGGCGTCCCAGAGCAATTTCCACGATTTACAAACCCCGGGGTGTGTTTGCGTCTCTGTCGTCAACACTCACAGTTTTGGCCAATTCTGACGCGATTTGTGGGCTATTACTCACCATTTAGGGGTCCCGAAGCGATTTCCATAGTTGTGGAACCCTAAGGTGGGTTTACGTGTCGGTCATCAACACTCACTGTTTTGGAGCCCCGGAGTTATTTCCACAATTAACGAACCGCGGGGTGCGTTTACATGTCGGTCATCAATACAAGTAGTTTTGGCCAATTCTGGTCCGTTTCGTGCACTATTACTCACCATTTTGGCGTCATAGAGCGATTTCCACGATTTACAAACCCCGGGGTGCGTTTGCATCTCTGTCGTCAACACTCAAAGTTTTGGCCAATTCTGACGCGATTCGCGGACTATTACTCGTCATTTAGGGGTCCCAAAGCGATTCCATAGTGGTTGAACCCTAATGTGCGTTTACGTGTCGGTCATCAACACTCACAGTTTTGGCTGATTCTGGCCCGTTTTGTGGACTATTACTCACCATTTTGGGGCCCCAAAGTGATTTCCACGGTTGTTTAACCCCATGGTGCGCTTACGTGTCGATCATCAACAAGCGCACTTTTGGCCAATTTTGGCCCATTTCTTGCATTATTACTTAGTTTTAGGGTCCCGGAGTGATTTCCACGATTGACGAACTCCGGGGTGCGTTTACGTGTGGGTCATAAACACTCACAATTTTGGCCAATTCAGGTCCGTTTCGTTCACTATTACTCACCGTTTTGGCATCCCAGAGCGATTTCCACGATTGATAATCCCCGGAGTGCGTTTGAGTGTCTATCATCAACACTCACAGTTTTGGCCAATTCTGACGCGATTCGTGGGCTATTACTCACCATTTAGGGGTTCCGAAGCGATTTTCATAGTTGTTGAACCCCAAGGTACGTTTACGTGTCGGTCATCAACACTCACTGTTTTAGGGCCCCAGAGTGATTTCCACGATTAACGAACCGCGAGGTGCGTTTACATGTCGGTCATAAATACTAGTAGTTTTGGCCAATTCTGGCCCGTTTCGTAGACTATTACTCACTGTTTTGGGGCCCCGGAATGATTTCCACGATTAACGAACCCCCGGGTGCGCTTACGTGTCGGTTATGAACACTCACAGTTTTGGCCAATTCTAACGCGTTTTGTGTACTATTAGTCACCGTTTTCTGGTCCTGAAGTAATTTCCATAGCTGTTGAACCCGAAGGCGCGATTACGTGTCAGTCGTCAACACTCATAGGTTTGGCTGATTCTGGCCCATTTCATGGACTATTACTCACTGTTTTGGGGCCCTGGAGTTATTTCCACGGTTAACGAACCCCAGGGTACATTTACGTGTCCATCATCAACTCTCGTAGTATTAGCCGATTCTGGCCCGTTTCTTGGACTATTACTCTGTTTTTGCGTCCCGGCGTGATTTCAATGATAGATGAACACCGGGGTGCATTTATGTGTCGGTCATCTCGCAGTTTTGGCCGATTCTGGCCCGTCTCTTAGAGTACTACTTAGTTTTGGGGGTCCCGGAGTGATTTCCACGATTTACAAACCCCGTGGTGCATTTTCGTGTCGGTCAATGACACTCACAATTTTGGCCAATTTCTGGTCCGTTTCCTGCACTCTTACTCACCGTTTTGGCGTCCCAGAGCGATTTCCATGATTTACAAACCCCGGAGTGCGTTTGCATCTCTGTCGTTAACACTCACAGTTTTGGCCAATTCTCACGCGATTCGTGGACTATTACTCATCATTTAGGGGTCCCGAAGCGATTCCATAGTGGTTGAACCTGAAGGTGCGTTTACGTGTTGGTCATCAACACTCGCAGTTTTGGCCGATTCTGGCCCGTTTCGTGGACTATTACTCACCGTTTTGGGGCCCCGAAGTGATTTCCACGGTTGTTTAACTCCATGGTGCGCTTACGTGTCGATCATCAACAAGCATACTTTGGGCCGATTTTGGCCCATTTCTTGCATTATTACTTAGTTTTAGGGTCCCGAAGTGATTACCACTATTGACGAACTCAAGGGTGTGTTTACGTGTCGGTCATAAACACTCACAATTTTGGCCAATTCTCGTCCGTTTCGTGCACTATTACTCACACGTTTTGGCGTCATAGAGCGATTTCCACGATTGACAATCCCGGAGTGCTTTTGCGTGTCTGTCCTCAACACTCACAATTTTGGCCAATTCTGACGCGATTCGTGGGCGATTACTCACCATTTAGGGGTCCCGAAGCGATTTCCATAGTTGTTGAACCCTAAGGTGCGTTTACGTGTCAGTCATCAACACTCACTGTTTTGGGGCCCCAGAGTTATTTCCACGATTAACGAACCGTGGGGTGCGTTTACATGCCTTTCATCAATACTAGTAGTTTCGGCCAATTCTGGCCCGTTTCGTGGACTATTACTCACTGTTTTGGGGCCCTGGAATGATTTCCACGATTAACGAACCCCCCGGGTGCGCTTATGTGTCGGTATGAACACTCATAGTTTTGGCCAATTCTAACGCGTTTTGTGGACTATTTGTCACCGTTTTCTGGTCCTGAAGTGATTTACAAAGTTGTTGAACCCCAAGGCGCGCTTACGTGTCAGTCAACAGCACACACAGTTTTGGCTGATTCTGGCCCATTTCATGGACTACTACTCATTGTTTTGGGTCCTGGAGTGATTTCCACGGTTAATGAACCGCAGGGTGCATTTACGTGTCGGTCATCAACTCTCGCCGTTTTGGCCGATTCTGGCCCGTTTCCTGGACTATTACTCTGTTTTTCGGTCCCGGCGTGATTTCGATGATTGACGAAGACCGGGGTGCGTTTATGTGTCGGTCATGAACACTCACAGTTTTGGCCGATTCTGGCCTGTTTCTTAGAGTACTACTTAGTTTTGGGGGTCCCGGATTGATTTCCACGATATACGAACCCCGTGGTGCGTTTACGTGTCGGTCAATCACACTCACAATTTTGGCCAATTTCTGGTCCGTTTCGTGCACCATTACTCACCGTTTTGGCGCCCCAGAGCGATTTCCACGATTTACAATCCCCGCGGTGCGTTTGCGTCTCTGTCGTCAACACTCACAGTTTTGGCCAATTCTGACGCGATTCGTGGACTATTACTCATCATTTAGGGGCCCCGAAGCGATTCCATAGTGGTTGAACCCTAAGGTGCGTTTACGTGTCGGTCATCAGCACTCACAGTTTTGGCCGATTCTGGCCCGTTTCATGGACTATTACTCACCGTTTTGGGTCCCCAAAGTGATTTCCACGGTGGTTTGACCCCATGGTGCGTTTACGTGTCGATCATCAACAAGCGCATTTTGGGACGATTTTGGCCCATTTCTTGCATTATTACTTATTTTTAGGGTCCCGCAGTGATTTCCACGATTGACGAACCCTGGGTGCGTTTACGTGTGGGTCATAAACACTCACAATTTTTGCCAATTCTCGTCCGTTTCGTGCACTATTACTCACCGTTTTGGCGTCCCAGAGCGATTTCCACGATTGACAATCCCTAGAGTGCATTTGCGTGTATGTCGTCAACACTCATACTTTTGGCCAATTCTGACGCGATTCGGGCTATTACTCACCATTTAGGGGTCCCGAAGCGATTTCCATAGTTGTTAAACCCCAAGGTGCGTTTACGTGTCGGTCATCAACACTCACTGTTTTGGGGCCCCGGTGTGATTTCCACGATTAACGATCCCCGGGGTGCGTTTACATGTCGGTCATCAATACTAGTAGTTTTGGCCAATTCTGGCCCGTTTCGTGGACTATTACTCACTGTTTTGGGGCCCCAGAATGATTTCAACGATTAATGAACCCCCGGGTGCCCTTACGTGTCGGTTATGAACACTCACAGTTTTGGCCAATTCTAACGCGTTTTGTGGACTTTTAGTCACCGTTTTCTGGGCCTGAAGTGATTTCCATAGTTGTTGAACCCCAAGGCGCACTTACGTGTTAGTCATCAACACTCACAGTTTTGGCTGATTCTGGCCCGTTTCATGGACTATTCCGCACTGTTTTGGGGACCCAGAGTGATTTCCACGGTTAACGAACCGCAGGGTGCATTTACATGTCGGTCATCAACTCTCGCAGTTTTGGCCGATTCTGGCCCGTTTCTTTTTAACTATTACTCTGTTTGTGGGTCCCGGCGTGATGTCAATGATTGACGAAGACCGGGGTTCGTTTATGTGTCAGTCATCAACACTTGCAGTTTTGGCTATTCTTGCCCGTTTCGTGGAGTACTACTTAGTTTTGGGGGTCCCGGAGTGATTTCCACGATTTACGAACCCCGTGGTGCGTTTTCGTGTCGGTCAATGACACTCATAATTTTGGCCAATTTCTGGTCCGTCTCGTGCACTATTACTCACCGTTTCGGCGTCCCAGAGCGATTTCCACTATTTACAAACCCCGCGGTGCGTTTGCGTCTCTGTCATCAACACTCACAGTTTTGGCCAATTCTGACGCGATTCATGGACTATTACTCATCATTTAGGGGTCCCGAAGCGATTCCATAGTGGGTTAACCCTAAGGTGCGTTTACGTGTCGGTCATTAACACTCACAGTTTTGGCCGATTTTGGCCCGTTTCGTGGACTATTACTCACCGTTTTGGGGCCCCAAAGTGATTTCCACGGTTGTTTAACCCCATGGTGCACTTACGTGTCGATCATCAACAAGCGCACTTTGGGCCGATTTTGGCCCTTTTCTTGCATTATTACTTAGTTTTAGGGTCCCTGAGTGATTTCCATGATTGACGAACTCAAGGGTGCGTTTACGTGTCGGTCATAAACACTCACAAATTTTGGCCAATTCTCATCCGTTTCGTGCAAAATTACTCACCGTTTTGGCGTCCCACAGCGATTTCCACGATTGACAATCCCCGGAGTGCGTTTGCGCGTCTGTCGTCAACACTCACAGTTTTGGCCAATTCTGACGCGATTTGTGGGCTATTACTCACCATTTAGGGGCCCCGAAGCGATTTCCATAGTTGTTGAACCCTAGGTGCGTTTACGTGTCGGTCATCAACACTCACTATTTTGGGGCCCCGGAATGATTTCCACGATTAACGAACCCCCGGGTGCGCTTACGTGGCGGTTATGAACACTCAGAGTTTTGGCCAATTCTAACGCGTTTTGTGGACTATTAGTTGCCGTTTTCTGGTCCTGAAGTGATTTCCAAAGTTGTTGAACCCCAAGGCGCACTTATGTGTCAGTCATCAACACTCACAGTTTTGGCTGATTCTGGCCCGTTTCATGGACTATTACTCACTGTTTTGGGGCCCTGGAGAGATTTCCACGGTTAACGAACCGCAGGGTGCATTTACGTGTCGGTCATCAACTCTCGCCGTTTTGGCCGATTCTTGCCCGTTTCTTGGACTATTACTCTGTTTTTGGGTCCCGGCGTGATTTCCATGATTGACGAACAACGGGGTGCGTTTATGTGTCGGTCATCAACACTCGTAGTTTTGGCCGATTCTGGCCTATTTCTTAGTGTACTACTTAGTTTTGGGGGTCCCGGAGTGATTTCCACGATATACGAACCCCGTGGTGCGTTTACGTGTCGGTTAATGACACTCACAATTTTCGCCAATTTCTGGTCCGTTTCATGCACTATTACTCACCGTTTTGGATTCCCAGAGCAATTTCCACGATTTACAAACCCCGGGGTGCGTTTGCGTCTCTGTCGTCAACACTCACAGTTTTGGCCAATTCTGACGCGATTCGTGGACTATTACTCATCATTTAGGGGCCCCGAAGCGATTCCATAGTGGTTGAACCCTAGGGTGCGTTTACGTGTCGGTCATCAACACTCACAGTTTTGGCCGATTCTGGCCCATTTCGTGGACTATTACTCACCGTTTTGGTGCCTGAGGGAGTCCTGGACTAGGGGGTGTCCGGATAGCCGAAGTATCATCATCGGCCGGACTCCAAGACTACGACGATACAAGATTGAAGACTTCGTCCCGTGTCCGGATTGGACTTTCCTTGGCGTGGAAGGTAAGCTTGGCGATACGGATATGAAGATCTCCTACCGTTGTAACCGACTCTGTGTAACCCTAGCCCTCTCCGGTGTCTATATAAACCAGAGGGTTTTAGTCCATAGGACACAACAACAATCATACCATAGGCTAGCTTCTAGGGTTTAGCCTCCTTGATCTCGTGGTATATCCACTCTTGTACTACCCATATCATCAATATCAATCAAGCAGGAGTAGGGTTTTACCTCCATCGAGAGGTCCCGAACCTGGGTAAAAACATCGTGTCCCTTGTCTCCTGTTACCATCCGCCTAGACGCACAGTTCGGGACCCCCTACCCGAGATCCGCCGGTTTTGACACCGACAGGGCCCCAAAGTGATTTCCAAGGTTGTTTAACCCCATGGTGCGCTTACGTGTCGATCATCAACAAGCGCACTTTGGGCCGATTTTGGCCCATTTTTTGCATTATTACTTAGTTTTAGGGTCCCGGGTTGATTTCCACGATTGACGAACTCCAGGGTGCGTTTGCGTGTCGGTCATAAACACTCACAATTTTAGCCAATTCTCATCCGTTTCGTGCACTATTACTCACCGTTTTGACGTCCCAGAGCGATTTCCACGATTGCCAATCCCCGGAGTGTGTTTGTGTCTGTGTCGTCAACACTCACAGTTTTGGCCAATTCTGACGTGATTCGTGGGCTATTACTCACCATTTAGGGGTCCCGAAGCGATTTCCATAGTTGTTGAACCCTAAGGTGCGTTTACGTGTCGGTCGTCAACACTCACTGTTTTGGGGCCCTGGAGTTATTTCCACGATAAACGAACCGCGGGGTGCGTTTACATGTGTGTCATCAATACTAGTAGTTTTGGCCAATTCTGGCCCGTTTCGTGGACTATTACTCACTGTTTTGGGGCCCCAGAATGATTTCCACGATTAACGAACCCCTAGGTGCGCTTACGTGTCGGTTATGGACACTCACAGTTTTGGCCAATTCTAACGCGTTTTGTGGACTATTAGTCACCGTTTTCTGGTCCTGAAGTGATTTCCAAAGTTGTTGAACCCCAAGGCGCGCTTACGTGTCAGTCATTAACACTCGCTATTTTGGCTGATTCCGGCCCGTTTCATGTACTATTACTCACTATGTTTGGGGCCCTGGAGTGACTTCCATGGTTAACGAACCGCGGGGTGCATTTACGTGTCGGTCATCAACTCTCGTCGTTTTGGCCGATTCTGGCCCGTTTCTTGGACTATTACTCTGTTTTTGGGTCCCGGCGTGATTTCCATGATTGACGAACACCGGGGTGCGTTTATGTGTCGGTCATCAACACTCGCCGTTTTGGCCGATTCTGGCCCGTTTCTTAGAGTACTACTTAGTTTTGGGGGTCCCGGAGTGATTTCCACGATTTACGAACCCCGTGGTGCGTTTACGTGTCGGTCAATGACACTCACAATTTTGGCCAATTTCTGGTCTGTTTCGTGCACTATTACTCACCGTTTTGGCGTCCTAGAGCGATTTCCACGATTTACAAACCCCGGGGGTGCGGTTGCGTCTCTGTTGTCAACACTCACAGTTTTGGCCAATTCTGACGCGATTCGTGGACTATTACTCATCATTTAGGGGCCCCGAAGCGATTCCATAGTGGTTGAACCCTGTAACACCCCGAGACCGACGCTCCAGACGCCTTTCATATTTTTCGTTGTTGTCGTGTGTTTTACTTTTGCTTGTTGCTTTTCTTCATGTCATCATTTGCATTGCATCGGCATTCTGTTGTCGTCATGTTTTAAAACTTGCATCCGTTCGTAGTTGACGTGTCCCCCTTGTCTTTGCTGTCCGTTTCGAGACCAACCAGGTTCTCATTTCCCTCTTGTTTGACCACCTTATCTCTTTGCACAGCCATGGCCTCTCTTTCACAACCTCGCGCACGTCCGAATGCTTCCCCGAACCTGACCCGGGCTTTCATTACCGATGGGTTCAGATCATCCCCAAACTTCTACAAAACATCTGCGTTTATTTGTTGGACTCCCCGAAGCCATTTATTCTCGACCGTTCGATTTAATCGGAGGGTCCAAATCCACCCTAAACCCCCTTTCCCTATATATAAACCAACCCCATACCTAATCTAGCCTAACCCTAGTTTCTAGGACGGCTGTCCCATCCTTCCATTCCCTCCGCTGCCGCCACTCCACCTGGTCTCTTCTTCCACATCGGGATCCTCCCCGATCCAAAAAAATCCACCTCGCCTTCAACCACCACCAACCGGAGCAGTGCCCGGCCCTCTTTGTCCCATTCATCCCATCGATCCACACCACCCCCGCCGGCATCCACCTCCCCGCGCCTCCACTCAATCCCCGGCCAACCACTAGAGCTCCTCCCAAGCGGGAGCGCTCACGCCCGAGGCCCCAGCTGGCTGAAGCTCTTCTCCAGCCAGAACCCCAGCGCCAGCAGCAGCCATCTCCCTCGCGAGCCCCTGCTTCCTTGCGCTCCGTCACCGTCCAGGGTCCCGACGACCTCGCCGTCCTTGCCTCCGCCGCGCCGGCGAGCGCGACGCCGGAGCTCAACAGGTCGCCGTGCCCTGCCCCTCCTTCTGCTCCTCTGCTTCCCCTCTCTCTCACCCGACTCCCTCCCTCTATTTGCCTACAGACGAATTCGTGTGCTGCCATGGATGCCTCCTCGAGCTCCAGTTCGCCTCGCGGTCGCCGGGAACCGATGCCCCGCGGCCGGATCCGTCAAGCTCCGCCTCCCTCCACTGAGTCCCTCGCCGGAGTGAGCTCGTGCCCGAGCCCTCATCGCCGGCCTCCCCTGCTGTTGTTTCTGTTCTTCAGAAACGAGAGCAGCAGCGGCTCGCCCGGTTCAGTCCCGAGCATTGACCGCGCCCTCCTGCAGCCTCCCCTCCAATCGGGCCAAGGCCCATGGTGAGGCCACCCCCAGCGCCCTCCTTTGTTTTTTTTCCAGTTGGGCCAGCCTGCAGTTTTGGCCCGGTAGCTTTTTTTCCTGACCTGCGAATTTGTATAATAATTCCAGAAACTGCTTATTACCAGATTACTCCTTTTGTTCATGCATCTAATAACGAATTAACCATGCATCATATGAAAATAATTTATACATGTAAAATGCTTAGGATTTTGTGTAGATTAATAATATGCCACTTTCATCCATGTTTAAAATGTTGTTTGATTAAATTTTCACAAATGCCATGTTTAAATAATTTATTTCATAACTAAATAACTGTAGCTCTGTTTTAAATAAACTTTATATGTAAATGGGGTGGAAAAATGCCTAGTTTAACATGGTGTACTTCATTTTGCTGTTTAACATCATTAAAATATGTTTTAGGGCAGAACAGTACCAAATCTAAAATATGGACATGAGGATTTTCCAAAATTGTTGTTTGTTCTTCCGGCCTCATTTAAACTTGCCTAGTTAGGTAGTTTTCACATGGTTCACCTCTTGCCATGTTTAACAACATTTAACATTGCTTGGTATCTTAAACGAGAGAGAACTAAATATATGATGTGGTGTTTTGTTAATATGCAACTCGTTGCATATTGAGCTTTGTTAAATTGTAGTGTTGTTTGTTGCACTTTGCCATGCCATGCCTCATTAAACCGGACATGCATCATGCTTGTTTGTGCATCATGCCATGTTTATGATTGTGCATTTACCTTGTTGTTTGCTTCTTTCCGGTTGCGCTTCTCCTTGATAGTTCCGGTAATGTTGCGTTCATGAGGATTCGTTCGACTATGTTGGTTCGTCTTCTTCATGGACTCGTTCTTCTTCCTAGCGGGGTTTCAGGCAAGATGACCGTCACCTTGGATCTCACTACTATCATTGCTATGCTAGTTGCTTCGTTCTATCGTTTTGTTGCGCTACCTATCTCTTGTTGATCAAGCCTCCCAAATTGCCATGAACCTCTAACCTTTGTCACCCGTCCTAGCAAACCATTGCTTGGCTATGTTACCGTTTGGCTCATCCCCTCTTATTGTTGGGGAACGTAGTAATTTCAAAAAAATTCCTACGCACGCGCAAGATCATGGTGATGGCATAGCAACGAGAGGGGAGAGTGTTCGTCCACGTACCCTCGTAGACCGTAAGCGGAAGCATTAGCACAACGCGGTTGATGTAGTCGTACGTCCTCACGATCCGACCGATCCAAGCACCGAATGTACGGGGCCTCTGAGTTGAGCACACGTTCAGCTCGATGACGATCTCCGGCCTCCGATCTAGCGAAGCTCCGGAGATGAGTTCTGTCAGCACGACGGCGTGGTGACGATGATGATGTTCTACCGGCGCAGGGCTTCGTCTAAACTCCGTGACGATATGATCAAGGTGGAATATGGTGGAAGGGGGCACCGCACACGGCTAAGGAACGATCCGTAGATCAACTTTTGTGTCCATGGGGTGCCCCCTACCCCCATATATAAAGGAGTGGAGGAGGGGAGGGCCGGCCCTCTTCTATGGCGCGCCCTAGGGGAGTCCTACTCCCACCAGGAGTAGGATTCCCCCTTTCCTAGTCCAACTAGGAGTCCTTCCATGTAGTAGGAGTAGGAGAGAAGGAAAGGGAAGACAGAAGGAGAAGGAAGGAAGGGGGCGCCCCCCCCCCCCTCCCTAGTCCAATTCGGACTAGTCCGTGGGGAGGGGTGTGGCCACCCTTATGGCCCTTTCTCTCCTTTCCCGTATGGCCCATTAAGGCCCAATACAAATTCCCGTAACTCTCCGGTACTCTGAAAAATACCCGAATCACTCGTAACCTTTCTAATGTCCGAATATAGTCGTCCAATATATAGATCTTTACGTCTCGACCATTTCGAGACTCCTGGTCATGTCCCTGATCTCATCCGGGACTCCGAACTCCTTCGGTACATCAAAACTCATAAACTCATAATAAAACTGTCATCGTAACGTTTAAGCGTGCGGACCCTACGGGTTCGAGAACTATGTAGACATGACCTAGAACTATTCTCGGTCAATAACCAATAGCGGAACCTGGATGCCCATATTGGCTCCTACATATTCTACGAACATCTTTACCGGTCAAACCGCATAACAACATACGTTGTTCCCTTTGTCATCGGTATGTTACTTGCCCGAGATTCGATCGTCGTTATCCAATACCTAGTTCAATCTCATTACCGGCAAGTCTCTTTAATCGTTTATGTAATGCATCATTCCGTAACTAACTCATTAGCTACATTGCTTGCAAGGCTTATAGTGATGTGCATTACCGAGAGGGCCCAGAGATACCTCTCCGACAATCGGAGTGACAAAACCTAATCTCGAAATACGCCAACCCAACATGTACCTTCGGAGACACCTGTAGTACTCCTTTATAATCACCCAGTTACGTTGTGATGTTTGGTAGCACCCAAAGTGTTCCTCCGGTAAACGGGAGTTGCATAATCTCATAGTTACAAGAACATGTATAAGTCATGAAGAAAGCAATAGAAACATACTAAACGATCAAGTGCTAAGCTAACGGAATGGGTCAAGTCAATCACATCATTCTCCTAATGATGTGATCCCGTTAATCAAATGACAACTCATGTCTATGGCTAGGAAACTTAACCATCTTTTATTCAACGAGCTAGTCAAGTAGAGGCATACTAGTGACACTATGTTTGTCTATGTATTCACACACATGTATTATGTTTCCGGTTAATACAATTCTATCATGAATAATAAACATTTATCATGATATAAGGAAATAAATAATAACTTTATTATTGCCTCTAGGGCATATTTCCTTCAGTCTCCCACTTGCACTAGAGTCAATAATCTAGTTCACATCGCCATGTGATTTAACACCAATATCCATATCTGTATATGATTAACACCCATAGTTCACATCGTCATGTGACCAATACCCAAAGAGTTTAGTAGAGTCAATAATCTAGTTCACGTCGCTATGTGATTAACACCCAAAGAGTACTAAGGTGTGATCATGTTTTGCTCGTGAGAGAAGCTTAGTCAACGGGTCTGTCACATTCAGAGCCATATGTCTTTTGCAAATATTCTATGTCTACAATGCTCTACACGCAGCTACTCTACCTAATTGCTCCCACTTTGAATATGTATCCAGATTGAGACTTAGAGTCATCTGGATCGATGTAAAAGCTTGCACCGATGTAACTCTTTACGACGGGCTCTTTTATCACCTCCATAATCGGGAAATATTTCCTTAGTCCTCACTAAGGATATTCTTGACCAATGTCTAGTGATCTACTCCAAGATCACTATTGTACTCCCTTGCCATATTCAGAGCAAAGTATACAATAGGTCTGGTGCATAGCATAGCATACTTTATAGAACCTATGACTGAGGCATAGGGAATGACTTCCATTCTCTTTTCTATTTTCTGTTGTGGTCGGGATTTGAGTCTTACTCAATTTCATACCTTTGCAACACAGGCAAGAACTCTTTCTTTGATTGTTCCATTTTGAACTACTTCAAAATCTTGTCAAGGTATGTACACATTGAAAATCTTATCAAGTGTCTTGATCTATCTCAATAGATCTTGATGCTCAATATGTAAGTAGCTTTACTGAAGTCTTTCTTTTAAAGAACTTATTTCAAACACTCCCTTATGCTTTGCAGAATAATTCTACATTATTTCCGATCAACAATATGTCATTCACATATACTTATCAGAAATGCTATAGTGCTCCCACTCACTTTCTTGTAAATACAGGCTTCACCGTAAGTCTGTACAAAAGCTTTGATCAACTTATCAAAGTGTATATTCCAACTCTGAGATGCTTGCACCAGTCCATAGATGGATCGCTGGAGCTTGCATAGTTTGTTAGCACCTTTTGGATCAACAAAACCTTCGGGTTGCATCATATACAACTCTTCTTTAAGAAAACCATTAGGAATTCAGTTTTGACATCCATTTGCCAGGTTTCATAAAATGTGGCAATTTCTAACATGATTCGGACAGACTTTTAAGCATCGATACGAGTGAGAAAATATCATTGTATTCAACATCTTGAACTTGTCGAAAAACCTTTTTCCGACAAGTCGAGCTTTGTAGATAGTAACACTACTATCAACATCCGTCTTCCTCTTGAAGATCCACTTATTTTCTATGGCTTGCTGATCATCGGGCAAGTCAATCAAAGTCCACACTTTGGTCTCATATATGGATCCCATCTCAAATTTCATGGCCTCAAACCATTTCGCGGAATCTTGGATCATCATTGTTTCCTCATAGTTCGTAGGTTTATCATGGTCTAGTAACATGACTTCCTGAATAGGACTACCGTACCACTCTGGTGCGGATCGTACTCTGGAAGACCTACGAGGTTTTGTAGTAACTTGATCTGAAGTTTCATGATCATCATCATTAGCTTCCTCACTAATTGGTGTCGGAATCACTGGAACTAATTTCTGTGATGAATTACTTTCCAATTCGGGAGAAGGTACAAATTACCTTATCAAGCTCTACTTTCCTCCCACTCACTTCTTTCGATAGAAACTTCTTCTCTAGAAAGGATCCATTTTTAGCAACGAATGTTTTGCCTTCGGATCTGTGATAGAAGTATTACCCAACAGTTTTCTTTGGGTATTCTATGAAGACGCACTTCTCCGATTTGGGTTCGAGCTTATCAGGTTGAAAAACTTTTTCATATAAGCATCGCAACTGCAAACTTTAAGAAACGACAACTTGGGTTTCTTGCTAAACCACAGTTCATATGGTGTCGTCTCAACGGATTTAGATGGTGCCCTTTTAACGTGAATGCAGTTGTCTCTAATGCATAACCCCAAAATAATAGCGGTAAATTAGTAAGAGACATCATAGATCGCACCATATCCAATAAAGTGCGGTTATGACGTTCGGACACACCATAACGTTGTGGTGTTCCAGGTGGCATGAGCTCTGAAACTATTCCACATTGTTTTATATGAAGGCCAAACTCGTAACTCAAATATTCGTCTCCCCGATCAGATCGCAGAAACTTTATTTTCTTGTTACGATGATTTTTCCACTTCACTCTGAAATTCTTTGAACCTTTCAACTATTTCAGACTTATGTTTCATCAAGTAGATATACCCATATCTGCTCAAATCATCTTGAGAAGGTCAGAAAATAACGATACTTGCCACGAGCATCAACACTCATTGGATCACATACATTGGTATGTATTATTTCCAATAAGTTAGCAGCTTGTTCCATTGTTCCATAGAACGGAGTTTTAGTCATCTTGCCCAAAAGGCACGGTTCGCAAGCATCAAATGATTCATAACCAAGTGATTCCGAAAATCCATCTTTATGGAGTTTCTTCATGCGCTTTACACCGATATGACCCAAACGGCAGTGCCACAAATAAATTGCAGTATCATTATTAACTTTGCATCTTTTGGCATCAATAATATGAATATGTGTATCACTACGATCGAGATCCAACAAACTATTTTCATTGGGTGTATAACCATTGAAGGTCTTATTCATGTAAACAGAATAACAATTATTCTTTAACTTTAAATGAATAACTGTATTGCGATAAACATGATCAAATCATATTCATGCTCAACGCAAACGCTAAATAACATTTAGTTAGGTTTAACATCAATCTCGAAAATATAGGGAGTGTGTGATGATGATCATATCAATCTTGGAACTATTTCCAACACTCATCGTCACTTCCCCTCAACTAGTCTCTGTTTATTATGTAACTCCTGTTTCGAGTTACTAATCTTAGCAACCGAACAAGTATCAAATACTCAGGGGTTACTATAAACACTAGTAAGATACACATCAAACACCTGTATATGAAATATACCCTTGTTCACTTTGCCATCCTTCTTATCCACCAAATATTTAGGGCATTTCCGCTTCCAGTGACCATTTCCTTTGCAGTGTAAGCACTCAGTTTCAGGCTTTGGTCCAGCTTTGGGCTTCTTCGCGGGAGTGACAACTTGCTTGTCATTCTACTTGAAGTTCCCTTTCTTTCCCTTTGCCCTTTTCTTGAAACTAGTGGTCTTGTTAATCATCAACACTTGATGCTCTTTCTTGACTTCTACCTTCGTCGATTTCAACATCGCGAAGAGCTCGGGAATCGTTTTCGTCATCCCTTGCATACTATAGTTCATCACGAAGTTCTAGTAACTTAGTGATGGTGCCTAGAGAATTCTGTCAATCACTATCTTATCTGGAAGATTAACTCCCACTTGATTCAAGCGATTGAAGTACCCAGACAATCTGAGCACATGCTCACTAGTTGAGCGATTCTCCTCCATCTTTTAGCTATAGAACTTGTTGGAGACTTCATATCTCTCAACTCGGGTATTTGCTTGAAATATTAACTTCAATTCCTGGATCATCTCATATGGTCCATGACGTTCAAAACGTCTTTGAAGTCCCGATTCTAAGCCGTTAAGCATGGTGCACTAAACTATCAAGTAGTCATCATATTGAGCTAGCCAAACGTTCATAACGTCTGCATCTGCTC
This sequence comes from Triticum aestivum, assembly GCF_018294505.1. Taxonomy (NCBI): domain Eukaryota; kingdom Viridiplantae; phylum Streptophyta; class Magnoliopsida; order Poales; family Poaceae; genus Triticum; species Triticum aestivum. The sequence continues at coordinate 973,586 of NC_057806.1, forward strand.
CTGCAATAGGTCCGTCACCCTGCGGTGCATCAAGGACATAATTCTTCTGTGCAGCAATGAGGGTAAACCTCAGATCACGGATCCAATCCGCATCATTGCTAATAACATTTTTCAACATAGTTTCCTCTAGGAACATATCAAAATAAACATATGAAAGCAACAACGCAAGCTATTGATCTACAACATAATTTGCAAAATACTACCAGGACTAAGTTCATGATAAATTTAATTTCAATTAATCATATTACTTAATAACTCCCACTTAGACAGACATCTCTCTAGTCATCTAAGTGATCACGTGATCCAAATCAACTAAACCATAACCGATCATCACGTGAGATGGAGTAGTTTTCAATGGTGAACATCACTATTTTGATCATATCTACTATATGATTCACGCTCGACCTTTCGGTCTCCGTGTTCCGAGGCCATATCTGCATATGCTAGGCTCGTCAAGTTTAACCTGAGTATTCTGCGTGTGCAAAACTGGCTTGCACCCGTTGTAGATGGACGTAGAGCTTATCACACCCGATCATCACGTGGTGTCTGGGCACGACGAACTTTGGCAACGGTGCATACTCAGGGAGAACACTTCTTGATAATTTTTAGTGAGAGATCATCTTAAAATGCTACCGTCAATCAAAGCAAGATAAGATGCATAAAGGATAAACATCACATGCAATCAATATAAGTGATATGATATGGCCATCATCATCTTGTGCTTGTGATCTCCATCTCCGAAGCACCATCGTGATCACCATCGTCACCGGCGCGACACCTTGATCTCCGTCGTAGCATCATTATCATTTACGCCATCTATTGCTTCTACGACTATCGCTACCGCTTAGTGATAAAGTAAAGCAATTACAGGGCGTTTGCATTTCATACAATAAAGCGACAACCATATGGCTCCTTCCAGTTGCCGATAACTTCGGTTACAAAACATGATCATCTCATACAATAAAATATAGCATCACGTCTTGGCCATATCACATCACAACATGCCCTGCAAAAACAAGTTAGACGTTCTCTACTTTGTTGTTGCAAGTTTTACGTGGCTGCTACGGGCTGAGCAAGAACTGTTCTTACCTACGCATCAAAACCACAATGATAGTTTGTCAAGTTGGTGCTGTTTTAACCTTCGCAAGGACCGGGCGTAGCCACACTCGGTTCAACCAAAGTTGGAGAAACTCACACCCGCTAGTCACCTGTGTGCAAAGCACGGCGGTAAAACCAGTCTCGCGTAAGCATACGCGTAATGTTGGTTCGGGCCGCTTCATCCAACAATACCGCCGAACCAAAGTATGACATGTTGGTAAGCAGTATGACTTGTATCGCCCACAACTCACTTGTGTTCTACTCGTGCATATAACATCAACGCATAAAACCTGGCTCGGATGCCACTGTTGGGGAACGTAGTAATTTCAAAAAAAATTCCTACGCACACGCAAGATCATGGTGATGGCATAGCAATGAGAGGGGAGAGTGTTCATCCACGTACCCTCGTAGACCGTAAGAGGAAGCGTTAGCACAACGCGGTTGATGTAGTCGTACGTCTTCACGATCCGACCGATCCAATCACCGAACGTACGGGGCCTCCGAGTTCAGCACACGTTCAGCTCGATGACGATCTCTGGCCTCCGATCCAGCAAAGCTCCGGAGATGAGTTCCGTCAGCACGATAGCGTGGTGATGATAATGATGTTCTACCGGCGCAGGGCTTCATCTAAACTCCGCGATGATATGATCGAGGTGGAATATGGTGGAAGGGGGCACCGCACACGGCTAAGGAACGATCCGTAGATCAACTTGTGTGTCCATGGGGTGCCCCCTACCCCCGTATATAAAGGAGTGGAGGAGGGGAGGGCCGGCCCTCTTCTATGGCGCGCCCTAGGGGAGTCCTACTCCCACCAGGAGTAGGATTCCCCCTTTCCTAGTCCAACTAGGAGTCCTTCCATGTAGTAGGAGTAGGAGAGAAGGAAAGGGATGAGAGAAGGAGAAGGAAGGAAGGGGGCGCCCCCCCCCTCCTAGTCCAATTCGGACTAGTCCATGGGGAGGGGTGCGACCACCCTTATGGCCCTTTCTCTCCTTTCCCGTATGGCCCATTAAGGCCCAATACGAATTCCCGTAACTCTCCGGTACTCCGAAAAATACCCGAATCACTCGGAACCTTTCTGATGTCCGAATATAGTCGTCCAATATATCGATCTTTACATCTCGACCATTTCGAGACTCCTCGTCATGTCCCCGATCTCATCCGGGACTCCGAACTCCTTGGTACATCAAAACTCATAAACTCATAATAAAACTGTCATCGTAACGTTTAAGCGTGCGGACCTTACGGGTTCGAGAACTATGTAGACATGACCTGGAACTATTCTCGGTCAATAACCAATAGAGGAACCTGGATGCCCATATTGGCTCCTACATATTCTACGAAGATCTTTATCGGTCAAACCGCATAACAACATACGTTGTTCCCTTTGTCATCAGTATGTTACTTGCCCGAGATTCGATCGTCGGTATCCAATACCTAGTTCTAATTCGTTACCGGCAAGTCTCTTTACTCGTTTATGCAATGCATCATTCCGTAACTAACTCATTAGCTACATTGCTTGCAAGGCTTATAGTGATGTGCATTACCGAGAGGGCCCAGAGATACCTCTCCGACAATCGGAGTGACAAAACCTAATCTCGAAATACGCCAACCCAACATGTACCTTCGGAGACACCTGTAGTACTCCTTTATAATCACCCAGTTACGTTGTGACGTTTGGTAGCACCCAAAGTGTTCCTCCGGTAAACGGGATTTAAATAATCTCATAGTTACAGGAACATGTATAAGTCATGAAGAAAGCAATAGTAACATACTAAACAATCAAGTGCTAAGCTAACAGAATGGGTCAAGTCAATCACATCATTCTCCTAATGATGTGATCCCGTTAATCAAATGACAACTCATGTCTATGGCTAGGAAACTTAACCATCTTTGATTCAACGAGCTAGTCAAGTAGAGGCATACTAGTGACACTATGTTTGTCTATGTATTCACACACATGTATTATGTTTCCGGTTAATACAATTCTAGCATGAATAATAAACATTTATCATGATATAAGGAAATAAATAATAACTTTATTATTGCCTCTAGCGCATATTTCCTTCACTTATAGCGTTGTTAGTTGCAGGTGAAGTTGAAGATTGCTCCATGGCGGACAGGGTTATGTTGGGATATCACAATATCTCTTATACATTATTAATGCATCTATATATTTGGCAAAGGGTGGAAGGCTCAGCCTTATGCCTGGTGTTTTTTTCCACTCTTGTCGCCCTAGTTTCTGTCATACCGGTGTTATGTTCCCGGATTTTGCGTTCCTTACGCGGTCGGGTGATTTATGGGACCCCCTTGACAGTTCGCTTTGAATAAAACTCCTCCAGTAAGGCCGAACCTTGGTTTTACCATTTGCATCACCTAGCCCTTTTTCGCTTGGGTTTCCGGAGCCCGAGGGTCATCTTTATTTTAGCCCCCCCGGGCTAGTGCTTCTCTAAGTGCTGGTCCGAACCGAGTAGACTGCGGGGCCCCCTCAGGGAAGCTAGAGGTTTGGTTTTACTCATAGGATGTCTCATCCGGTGTTGCCCTGAGAATGAGATATGTGGAGCTCCTATCGGGATTGTCGGCACATCGGGCGGCTTTGCTGGTCTTGTTTTACCATTGTCGAAATGTCTTGTAAACCGGGATTCCGAGACTGATCGGGTCTTCCTGGGAGAAGCAATATCCTTCGTTGATCGCGAGAGCTTATCATGGGCTAAGTTGGGACACCCCTGCAGGGTACAAACTTTCAAGAGCCGTGCCCGCGGTTATGTGGCAGATGGGAATTTGTTAATGTCCGGTTGTAGATAACTTGACACCAGATCCGAATTAAAATGCATCAACCGAGTGTGTAGCTGTGATGGTCTCTTCTCGGCGGAGTCCGGGAAGTGAACACGGTTTTTGGGTTATGTCCGACGTAAGTAGGAGCTCAGGATCACCTCTTGATCATTGCTAGTTTCACGACCGTTCCGCTTGCTCTCTTCTCGCTCTTATTTGCGTTGGTTAGCCACCATATATGCTTAGTCGCTGCTGCAACCTCACCACTTTACCCCTTCCTTTCCCATTAAGCTTTGCTAGTCTTGATACCCATGGTAATGGGATTGCTGAGTCCTCGTGGCTCACAGATTACTACAACAACAGTTGCAGGTACAGGTTATGCGATGATCATGACGCGAGAGCGATGTTTGCTTGTTTTGGAGTTCTCCTTCTGCTTCTTCTTCGGTCAGGGGATAGGTTCTAGGTCGGCAGCCTGGGCTAGCAGGGTGGATGTTGTTTGAGTTTCTGTTTGTGTTTCATCCGTAGTCGGATGTTGATCTTATGGATGATGTATTGATGTATTCGTGTGGCATTGTATGCCTTATGTATGTATCCCTATCTATTATGTAATGTTGATGTAATGATATCCACCTTGCAAAAGCGTATCAATATGCGGTTCTATCCTTGGTGGAACCTTCGAGTCTCTTTAGGATAGTATCGCATATTGGGCGTGACAAGTTGGTATCAGAGCCTCGACCGACCATAGTAGCCCCCTTGATTGTTGGTCGTTGGTGAGTCTAGAAGAATACTATTTTGAGTCTTAGGATTATATATATCAGAGAGTAGGATTCTTTTTACTCCTCAGCCCCCTTCGTCGCTCTGGTGAGGACTCCTGACGTAGATGTTTTGTCTTTCCTCTCCTCAAATTTAACTAAAAAAAATTTAGGATCACGCGGGTATCTTGGGATCGTTCCGATATTCTTATGACGAGAACATTGTTCTTGGTGCCTCCTGTCATTTAGGGGTTGTGGTAGTGTCCCGGGGAGTTGAGCTCCGAGGTGTTGTCGTCATAATTTTATCGTTGCAGTTCTGGAATACCTGAGTTTTGCCGACATCGAAAATCTCTTTTATGCAGTTGTTGGTGAGATAACCTCGACGCCACCCAGTACTGGGGAGTTCGGGAGTATTGCCATAGCTCGTATAACGGATGCTTTTCAAAGGTTGAGGTACACGATTTCCGGAGTTTTCTTGGTTATGTGTTGACGGATGGATACAGCTGGATGTATGGATTGTTAGTTTGGGTGAGATATATTGCTTCCCCTGTATCCCCAACACCAGATTGCATAACCAGAAAGTTTCAGGAGTTTATAGGTGGGAATTCAAGTAGGTCCTATCATATCTTTCCGACAGATGCCTGATATGGGATTGGGTAAATCTCTATCATATGTATTTGTTCCGGCTTATTCTGCAAGCCAAATCCTTTGTTTTGTTTTATTTTTGGTATTCGAGTTGCTTCAAAGTCAAGTGTTGAATCCATACCTTTCCTAAATGGTGTTCTCATATTGCTATGTGAATACTAATCCTTTTGATCATTGATGTTGTCATGTTAATTCTTTCCTACCGGCGTGCTTCTCTTCGAGATGATCCCATCATTCTCCCCATCCGCAAGATCAATTCTAAGTTTTCTCAACGGTGTTTTTTTCGTTCATCCCAAGTTGTCTTTGTTTTTCCCCACCCTCCCACCCTTTTTCTTCAAGGACTCATTTATTTAAATCAAGTATCCATTTATTCATGTGAAGTCTCTTCATTCTTTTCTTTCAATGTTCTTATCCGGTGATTTCCCATGAAGATGCTCAACAGTTTCAAGTTCATCATCCTCCATTGTTGTTTCTTCTCCGGTAGATCCAATTGAAGCTTTCGATATTCATCATATTCTTTCCTTGTTTCTAATGCTTTCTCATGTCGATGCACCTATTAATCATTCACTTCTTCATATTAATTTGTTCTGGAGTGCTGAAGATATCTCACAAGACTTGTGTTTCCATTCTCAATCCGTTCAAGATATTTCGAGGTTGTTATCTCATTCAAGCCATTTAATTCAACCGGTGCAACCTCTCTTTAAAATTTTTCAATGGTGTTTTCTTTTGAGTGGGCTCTAACCCACAGGTGTTTTCCCAGGATCTTACCTGACTCTCCTAATTTTCCCGAAGCCATTCCCAAATTCTTTTCAAAGTTTGACATAAGAACGAATTTCATCAGTCAGATGTTCTCCAAGATCTCTTTCAAATCCTTTTCATCTTTGGTTCAACCCTTCCTCTTTTTCATTCTCCCGGAGTATCTCACTAATTTTGGGTGGTGTTTCTCCTCGTCATTCTCGAATTTTGAAGACCGAAGAAGAGTTCCTCTTAAATCCTTACCCGTTCTTCCAAAGATGTGTGGTTCTAGCTTGATGCCATCCTCTCATAATTGTTTTCGATTGTGAGAATTCTTTTCAACCATCCGACGCATTTCAGGAGTTGCTTCCTTTCTCGACCATCCGAAGGCCATCATTTCTGAATATTACTCATTCTCAGCATGTAGCTATCGTTCTCCAAATCTTTCTGGTGAATCGTTCAAATATCCTCTAACCAGTTCATGATCTCTTTGTTCTCATGTATCTAAATCCCTTCAAGTATCGTCATTCGTTTTCAAATTCTTTCCGGTGAATTGTGCCCTTACTACTTTCTACGGTGGTTCTTTCAACATTCCTCTTCCTTTGTTACCGTATCATTTCATTCGTTCTTTCCAATCCCACAGGTGGTTCCATCAATACCTTCTGAAGTTTACCCTATATCCCTCTTAATCCTTTCTACGAGAATAAGTAGTATGCCAAATCCGTTGCTTATCATCAATTTAAATTGGTGAAGGATAAGCATAACATAATTCTTATTATTGTTTCATCCAAGTGATTAATTGTTTCCTTTGGAGTTTGTTCTTGAGGAATAAATTCTCAGTTCTAAGATCATCTTTTCTTTTCGGAGTTCCAAGTTCTCTCGGTTATATCATCGCGAAGCTCCATCTAAATTGTGGCAAGGCTTCACCTTGTGTTTTCAACTTCCCTTTCTTTTTATCATCCTTTTATTACCGGAGTTCTTCATGGAGGCTCTACATGGTGGTTCATCAAGGATTCCTTTTCATTCTTCAATTGTTCTTCAAGATTTTTCTTGGAGTTATGATCCGCCAAGCTATACTCTAAAATAAACATGGTGTTCAACACATGTTTTGTTTTGAGGAGTTCAAGTATTTTTCTTCTTGCATTTCGAAGTGCAATTCGTTCTACCTTATCATTTGAGGTGGTGTTATGTCATTCTTGACAATTTGAGTTCGTGTTTCATGATTCACATGTTGTCAAGAATGAGGTATTTTAAATCCATCAATCTCTTCTTTGGAGTTATCTTGGTATAGATTTCACCAAAAGCCTTCCCTAAGGAATGTTGCTATTTGTGATGCTTATCAATGATCCGAGTTTTTCTCCTATCCTCTCGGTGAAGAAGTTTTCCATCTCTTTGGTGCTCTCAATCAAATCAACGGTTTCCATTAGTGGCCGGTTGTCACCTCATAGTCTTGAGATGTTTGTCATAAGCCCACAACAAGCTTGTGCTTTTCGTTGTTGATTTTGCAACAACTCCGTTAAATTCTTCTTTGCATGGATGCTTTCCAAGTTCATTTGTGACAGAAGTTGGCATTTTCTTCTTCATTCTGTTATTCCAATGATCTATCTTCTATTCTTTCTTCCGGAGGCATGGTGATGTTGCTCTCTTCACTCATCATCTCGAATTGTGAGGATCGTGTTCTTTTCATGCTTATCCATTTAACCGGAGTGTTGTGTCATCTCTTCAAGTTCTTTTCATCTTATCAAGTCTTGCATATCTTTTCAACCGGAGTGCTATCCGAATTTGATCTTCCTTGTTCCTTGGTTATCTCGTTTCAACCAGAGGGGTTCCAATTCCTTCTTGTCCATTGTACTCGTTATCCATAGCTGTGCAACCTCCAAGGTTCACATGGTGTTCCTTGTTTCTATTTTCTACTGCAGTGCTCTCAATTGTGTTCAACTCTGTTGTGTTCTTCTTTCAAGTTTTCAACCTCTCAAGGATCATGGTTTCACTCTTTTGTCAAAGAAGCAACTTTGTTTTACCTCTCCTCTTCCTTTTCCGCTTCCCTCAGGGGCCATCCTAGATCTCGGGACGAGATCCTCTCGTAGTGGTGTAGTGTTGTAATGCCCCGAGACCGACGCTCCAGACGCCTTCCATATTTTTCGTTGTTGTCGTGTGTTTTACTTTTGCTTGTTGCTTTTCTTCATGTCATCATTTGCATTGCATCGGCATTCCGTTGTCGTCATGTTTTAAAACTTGCATCCGTTCGTAGTTGATGTGTCCCCCTTGTCTTTGCTGTCCGTTTCGAGAGCAACCGGGTTCTCGTTTCCCTCTTGTTTGACCACCTTATCTCTTTGCACAGCCATGGCCTCTCTTTCGCAACCTCGCGCACGTCCGAATGCTTCCCCGAACCCGACCCGGCTTTCATTACCGATGGGTTCAGATCATCCCCAAACTTCTACAAAACATCTGCGTTTATTTGTTGGACTCCCCTAAGCCATTTATTCTCGACCGTCCGATTTAATAGGAGGGTCCAAATCCACCCTAAACCCCCTTTCCCTATATATAAACCAACCCCATACCTAATCTAGCCTAACCCTAGTTTCTAGGACGGCTGTCCCATCCTTCCATTCCCTCCGCCACCGCCACTCCACCTGGTCTCTTCTTCCACATCGGGATCCTCCCCGATCCAAAAAAATCCACCTCGCCTCAACCACCACCAACCGGAGCAGTGCCCGGCCCTCTTTGTCCAATTCATCCCATCGATCCACTCCACCCCCACTGGCAACCACCTCCCCGTGCCTCCACTCGATCCCCGGCCAACCACTGGAGCTCCTCCCGAGCGGGAGCACTCACGCCCGACGCCCCAGCTGGCCGAAGCTCTTCTCCAACCAGAACCCCAGCGCCAGCAGCAGCCATCTCCCTCGCGAGCACCTTCTTCCTTGCGCTCCGTCGCCGTCCAGGGTCCCGACGACCTCGCCGTCCTTGCCTCCTCCGCCGCACCGGCGAGCGCGACGCCGGAGCTCAGCAGGTCGCCGTGCCCTGCCCCTTCTTCTGCTCCTCTGCTTCCCCTCTCTCTCACCCGACTCCCTCCCTCTGTTTGCCTACAGAGGAGTTCGTCTGCTGCCATGGATGCCTCCTCGAGCTCCAGTTTGCCTCGCGGTCGCCGGGAACTGATGCCCCGCGCCCGGATCCGTCAAGCTCCGCCTCCCTGCACCGAGTCCCTCGCCGGAGTGAGCTCGTCCCTGAGCCCTCATCGCCGGCCTCCCCTGCTGCTGTTTCTGTTCTTCAGAAACGAGAGCAGCAACGGCTCGCCCGGTTCAGTCCCGAGCGTTGACCGCGCCCTCCTGCAGCCTCCCCTCCAATCGGGCCAAGGCCCATGGTGAGGCCACCCCCAGCGCCCTCCTTTGTTTTTTTTCCAGTTGGGCGAGCCTGCAATTTTGGCCCGATAGCTTTTTTTCCTGACCAGCGAATTTGTATAATGATTCCAGAAACTGCATATTTACAGATTACCCCTTTTGTTCATGCATCTAATAACGAATTAACCATGCATCATATGAAAATAATTTATACATGTAAAATGCTTAGAATTTTGTGTAGATTAATAACATGCCACTTTAATCCATGTTTAAAATGTTTAAAATGTTGTTTGATTAAATTTTCTCAAATGCCATGTTTAAATGATTTATTTCATAACTAAATAACCGTAGCTCCGTTTTAAATAAACTTTATATGTAAATAGGGTGGAAAAATGCCTAGTTTAACATGGTGTACTTCATTTTGCTGTTAACATCATTAAAATATGTTTTACGGCAGAACAGTACCAAATCTAAAATATGGACATGAGGATTTTCCGGAATTGTTGTTTGTTCTTCCGGCCTCATTTAAACTTGCCTAGTTAGGTAGTTTTCACATGCTTCACCTCTTGCCATGTTTAACAACATTTAACATTTCTTGGTAGCTTAAACGAGAGAGAACTAAATATTTGATGTGGTGTTTTGTTAATATGCAACTCGTTGCATATTGAGCTCCGCTTAAATTGTAGTGTTGTTTGTTGCACTTTGCCATGCCATGCCTCATTAAAACGGACATGCATCATGCTTGTTTGTGCATCATGCCATGTTTATGATTGTGCATTTACCATGTTGTTTGCTTCTTTCCGGTTGCGCTTCTCCTTGATAGTTCTGGTAACGTTGCGATCATGAGGATTTGTTCGAATATGTTGGTTCGTCTTCTTCATGGACTCGTTCTTCTTCCTAGCGGGGTATCAGGCAAGATGACCGTCACCTTGGATCTCACTACTATCATTGCTATGCTAGTTGCTTCGTTCTATCGCTTTGTTGCGCTACCTATCTGTTGTTGATCAAGCCTCCCAAATTTCCATGAACCTCTAACCTTTGTCACCCGTCCTAGCAAACCGTTGCTTGGCTATGTTACCGCTTTTGTCAGCCCCTCTTATAGCGTTGTTAGTTGTAGGTGAAGTTGAAGATTGCTCCATGGCGGACAGGGTTATGTTGGGATATCACAATATCTCTTATACATTATTAATGCATCTATATATTTGGTAAAGGGTGGAAGGCTCGGCCTTTTGCCTGGTGTTCTATTACACTCTTGCCGCCCTAGTTTCCGTCATACCGGTGTTATGTTCCCGGATTTTGCATTCCTTACGCGGTCGGGTGATTTATGGGACCCCCTTGACAGTTCGCTTTGAAAAAAACTCCTCCAGCAAGGCAAAACCTTCGTTTTACCATTTGCCTCACCTAGCCCTTTTTACCTTGGGTTTCCGGAGCCCGAGGGTCATCTTTATTTTAGCCCCCCCCCCCGGGCGAGTGCTTCTCTAAGTGCTAGTCCGAACCGAGTAGACTGTGGGGCCCCCTCGGGGAAACTCGAGGTCTGGTTTTACTCGTAGGATGTCTCATCCGGTGTTGCCCTAAGAACGAGATATGTGCAGCTCCTATCGGGATTGTCGGTGCATCGGGCGGCTTTGCTGGTCTTGTTTTACCATTGTCGAAATGTCTTGTAAACCGGGATTCCGAGACTGATCGGGTCTTCCTGGGAGAAGGAATATCCTTCGTTGATCGCGAGAGCTTATCATGGGCTAAGTTGGGACACCCCTGCAGGGTATAAACTTTCGACAGCCGTGCCCGCGGTTATGTGGCAGATGGGAATTTGTTAATGTCCGGTTGTAGATAACTTGACACCAGATCCGAATTAAAACGCATCAACCAAGTGTGTAGCCGTGATGGTCTCTTCTCGGCAGAGTCCGGGAAGTGAACACGGTTTTTGGGTTATGTCTGACGTAAGTAGGAGTTCATGATCACCTCTTGATCATTGCTAGTTTCACGACCGTTCCGCGTGCTCTCTTCTCACTCTTATTTGCGTTGGTTAGCCACCATATATGCTTAGTCGCTGCTGCAACCTCACCACTTTACCCCTTCCTTTCCCATTAAGCTTTGCTAGTATTGATACCCATGGTAATGGGATTGCTGAGTCCTCGTGGCTCACAGATTACTACAACAACAGTTGCAGGTACAGGTTATGCGATGATCATGACGTGAGAGCGATGTTTGCTTGTTTCAGAGTTGTCCTTCTGCTTCTTCTTCGATCAGGGGATAGGTTCCAGGTCGGCAGCATGGGCTAGCAGGGTGGATGTCGTTTGAGTTTATGTTTGTGTTTCGTCCGTAGTCGGATGTTGATCTTATGGATGATGTATTGATGTATTCGTGTGGAACTATATGCCTTATGTATGTATCCCTATCTATTATGTAATGTTGATGTAATGATATCCACCTTGCAAAAGTGTATCAATATGCGGTTCTATCCTTGGTGGGACCTTCGAGTCTCTTGGCCGATTCAGGCCCGTTTCGTGGACTATTACTCACCGTTTTGGGGCCCCAAAGTGATTTGCATGGTTGTTTAACCCCATGGTGCGCTTACGTGTCGATCATCAACGAGCGCACTTTGGGCCGATTTTGGCCCATTTCTTGCATTATTACTTAGTTTTAGGGTCCCGGAGTGATTTCCACGATTGACGAACTCCGGGGTGCGTTTACGTGTCGGTCATAAACACTCACAATTTTGGCCAATTCTCATCCGTTTCATGCACTTTACTCACTGTTTTGATGTCCCAAAGCGATTTCCACGATTGACAATCCCCGAAGTGCGTTTGCGTGTCTGTCGTCAACACTCACAGTTTTGGCCAATTCTGACGTGATTCCTGGGCTATTACTGACCATTTAGGGGTCCCGAAGCGATTTCCATAGTTGTTGAACCCCAAGGTGCGTTTACGTGTCGGTCATGAACACTCACTGTTTTGGGGCCCCGGAGTGATTTCCACGATTAACGAACCGCGGGGTGTGTTTACATGTCGGTCATCAATACTAGTAGTTTTGGCCAATTCTGGCCCGTTTCATGGACTATTACTCACTGTTTTGGGGCCCCGGAATGATTCCCACGATTAACGAACCCCTAAGTGCGCTTACGTGTCGGTTATGAACACTCACAGTTTTGGCCAATTTTAACGTGTTTTGTGGACTATTAGTCACCGTTTTCTGGTCCTGAAGTGATTTCCAAAGTTGTTGAACCCCAAGGCGCGCTTACGTGTCAGTCATCAACACTCATAGTTTTGGCTGATTCTGGCCCGTTTCATGGACTATTACTGACTGTTTTGGGGCCCTGGAGTGATTTCCACGGTTAACGAACAGCAGGGTGCATTTACGTGTCGGTCATCAACTCTCGCCGTTTTGGCGGATTCTGGCCCGTTTCTTGGACTATTACTCTGTTTTTGGGTCCCGACGTGATTTCCATGATTGACGAACACTGGGGTGCGTTTATGTGTCGGTCATCAACACTCGCAGTTTTGGCCGATTCTGGCCCGCTTCTTAGAGTACTACTTAGTTTTGGGGGTCCCGGAGTGATTTCCACGATTTATGAACCCTGTGGTGCATTTATGTGTCGGTCAATGACACTCACAATTTTGGCTAATTTCTGGTCCGTTTCGTGCACTATTACTCACCGTTTTGGCGTCCCAGAGAGATTTCCACAATTTACAAACCCCGGGGTGCGTTTGCATCTCTGTCGTCAACACTCACAGTTTTGGCCAATCCTGACGCGATTCGTGGACTATTACTCATCATTTAGGGGCCCCGAAGCGATTCCATAGTGGTTGAACCCTAAGGTGTGTTTACGTGTCGGTCATCAACACTCACAGTTTTGGCCGATTCTGGCCCGTTTCATGGACTATTACTCACCGTTTTGGGGCCCCAAAGTGATTTCCACGGTTGTTTAACCCCATGGTGCGCTTACGTGTCGATCGTCAACGAGCGCACTTTGGGCCGATTTTGGCCCATTTCTTGCATTATTACTTAGTTTTAGGGTCCCGGAATGATTTCCACGATTGACGAACTCCGGGTGCGTTTACGTGTCGGTCATAAACACTCATAATTTTGGCCAATTCTCATCCGTTTCGTGCACTATTACTCACCGTTTTGACGTCCCAAAGCGATTTCCATGATTGACAATCCCCGGAGTGCGTTTGCGTGTCTGTCATCAACGCTCACAGTTTTGGCCAATTCTGACGTGATTCTTGGGCTATTACTCACCATTTAGGGGTCCCGAAGCGATTTCCATAGTTGTTGAACCGCAAGGTGCGTTTACGTGTCAGTCATCAACACTCTCTGTTTTGGGGCCCCGGTGTGATTTCCACGATTAACGAACCGTGGGGTGTGTTTACATGTCGGTCATCAATACTAGTAGTTTTGGCCAATTCTGACCCGTTTCATGAACTATTACTCACTGTTTTGGGGCCCCGGAATGATTTCCACGATCAACGAACCCCCAGGTGCGCTTACGTGTCGGTTATGAACACTCACAGTTTTGGCCAATTCTAACGCGTTTTGTGGACTATTAGTCACCGTTTTTTGGTCCTGAAGTGATTTCCAAAGTTGTTGAACCCCAAGGCGCACTTACGTGTCAGTCATCAACACTCACAGTTTTGGCTGATTCTGGCCCGTTTCATGGACTATATATTACTGACTGTTTTGGGGCCCTGGAGTGATTTCCACGGTTAACGAACAGCAGGGTGCATTTACGTGTCGGTCACCAACTCTCGCTGTTTTTGCCGATTCAGGCCCGTTTCTTGGACTATTACTCTGTTTTTGGATCCCGACGTGATTTCCATGATTGGCGAACACCGGGGTGCGTTTATGTGTCGGTCATCAACACTCACAGTTTTGGCCGATTCTGGCCCGTTTCTTAGAGTACTACTTAGTTTTGGGGGTCCCGGAGTGATTTCCACGATTTACGAACCCCGTGGTGCGTTTACGTTCCGGTCAATGACACTCACAATTTTGGCCAATTTCTGGTCCGCTTCGTGTACTATTACTCACCGTTTTGGCGTCCCAGAGCGATTTCCACAATTTACAAACCCCGGGGTGCGTTTGCATCTCTGTCATCAACACTCACAGTTTTGGCCAATTCTGACGCGATTCGTGGACTATTACTCATCATTTAGGGGCCCTGAAGCGATTCCATAGTGGTTCAACCCTAAGGTGTGTTTACGTGTCGGTCATCAACACTCACAGTTTTGGCCGATTCTGGCCCGTTTTGTGGACTATTACTCACCGTTTTGGGGCCCCAAAGTGATTTCCACGGTTGTTTAACCCCATTGTGCGCTTACGTGTCGATCATCAACGAGCGCACTTTGGGCCGATTTTGGCCCGTTTCTTGCATTATTACTTAGTTTTAGGGTCCCGGAGTGATTTCCACGATTGACGAACTCCGGGGTGCGTTTATGTGTCCGTCATAAACACTCACAATTTTGGCCAATTCTCATCCATTTCGTGCACCGTTACTCACCGTTTTGGTGTCCCAGAGCGATTTCCACGATTGACAATCCCCGGAGTGCGTTTGCGTGTCTGTCGTGAACACTCACAGTTTTGGCCAATTCTGACGTGATTCGTGGGCTATTACTCACCATTTAGGGGTCCCGAAGCGATTTCCATAGTTTTTGAACCCCAAGGTGCGTTTACGTGTCGGTCATCGACACTCACTGTTTTGGGGCCCCGGAGTGATTTCCACGATTAACGAACCGCGGGGTGTGTTTACATGTCGGTCATCAATACTAGTAGTTTTGGCCAATTCTGGCCCGTTTCGTGGACTATTACTCACTGTTTTGGGGCCCCGGAATGATTTCCACGATTAACGAACCCCCGGGTGCGCTTAGGTGTCGGTTATGAACACTCACAATTTTGGCCAATTCTAACGCGTTTTATGGACTATTAGTCACCGTTTTCTGGTCCTGAAGTGATTTCCAAAGTTGTTGAACCCCAAGGCGCGCTTACATGTCAGTCATTAACACTCACAGTTTTGGCTGATTCTGGCCCGTTTCATGGACTATTACTGACTGTTTTGGGGCCCTGGAGTGATTTCCACGCTTAACGAACCGCAGGTTGCATTTACGTGTCGGTCATCAACTGTCGCCGTTTTGGCCGATTCTGGCCTGTTTCTTGGACTATTACTCTGTTTTTGGGTCCCGGCGTGATTTCCAAGATTGACGAACATCGGGTGCGTTTATGTGTCGGTCATCAACACTCGTAGTTTTTGCCGATTCTGACCCGTTTCTTAGAGTACTACTTAGTTTTGGGGGTCCCGGTGTGATTTCCACGATTTACGAACCCCGTGGTGCGTTTACCTGTCGGTCAATGACACTCACAATTTTGGCCAATGTCTGGTCCGTTTCGTGCACTATTACTCACCGTTTTGGCGTCCCAGAGCGATTTCCACGATTTACAAACCCCGGGGGTGCGTTTGTGTCTCTGTCGTCAACACTCACAGTTTTGGCCAATCCTGACGCGATTCGTGGACTATTACTCATCATTTAGGGGCCCCGAAGCGATTCCATAGTGGTTGAACCCTAAGGTGTGTTTACGTGTCGGTCATCAACACTCACAGTTTTGGCCGATTCTGGCCCGTTTCATGGACTATTACTCACCGTTTTGGGGCCCCAAAGTGATTTCCACGGTTGTTTAACCCCATGGTGCGCTTACGTGTCGATCGTCAACGAGCGCACTTTGGGCCGATTTTGGCCCATTTCTTGCATTATTACTTAGTTTTAGGGTCCCGGAATGATTTCCACGATTGACGAACTCCGGGTGCGTTTACGTGTCGGTCATAAACACTCATAATTTTGGCCAATTCTCATTCGTTTCGTGCACTATTACTCACCGTTTTGACGTCCCAAAGCAATTTCCATGATTGACAATCCCCGGAGTGCGTTTGCGTGTCTGTCATCAACGCTCACAGTTTTGGCCAATTCTGACGTGATTCTTGGGCTATTACTCACCATTTAGGGGTCCCGAAGCGATTTCCATAGTTGTTGAACCGCAAGGTGCGTTTACGTGTCAGTCATCAACACTCTCTGTTTTGGGGCCCCGGTGTGATTTCCACGATTAACGAACCG
>NC_057806.1:990032-991526 GCF_018294505.1 Triticum aestivum
TGCATTATTACTTAGTTTTAGGGTCCCGGAATGATTTCCACGATTGACGAACTCCGGGTGCGTTTACGTGTCGGTCATAAACACTCATAATTTTGGCCAATTCTCATCCGTTTCGTGCACTATTACTCACCGTTTTGACGTCCCAAAGCGATTTCCATGATTGACAATCCCCGGAGTGCGTTTGCGTGTCTGTCATCAACGCTCACAGTTTTGGCCAATTCTGACGTGATTCTTGGGCTATTACTCACCATTTAGGGGTCCCGAAGCGATTTCCATAGTTGTTGAACCGCAAGGTGCGTTTACGTGTCAGTCATCAACACTCTCTGTTTTGGGGCCCCGGTGTGATTTCCACGATTAACGAACCGCGGGGTGTGTTTACATGTCGGTCATCAATACTAGTAGTTTTGGCCAATTCTGACCCGTTTCATGAACTATTACTCACTGTTTTGGGGCCCCGGAATGATTTCCACGATTAACGAACCCCCAGGTGCGCTTACGTGTCGGTTATGAACACTCACAGTTTTGGCCAATTCTAACGCGTTTTGTGGACTATTAGTCACCGTTTTTTGGTCCTGAAGTGATTTCCAAAGTTGTTGAACCCCAAGGCGCACTTACGTGTCAGTCATCAACACTCACAGTTTTGGCTGATTCTGGCCCGTTTCATGGACTATATATTACTGACTGTTTTGGGGCCCTGGAGTGATTTCCACGGTTAACGAACAACAGGGTGCATTTACGTGTCGGTCATCAACTCTCGCTGTTTTTGCCGATTCTGGCCCGTTTCTTGGACTATTACTCTGTTTTTGGATCCCGACGTGATTTCCATGATTGACGAACACCGGGGTGCGTTTATGTGTCGGTCATCAACACTCACAGTTTTGGCCGATTCTGGCCCGTTTCTTAGAGTACTACTTAGTTTTGGGGGTCCCGGAGTGATTTCCACGATTTACGAACCCCGTGGTGCGTTTACGTTCCGGTCAATGACACTCACAATTTTGGCCAATTTCTGGTCCGCTTCGTGTACTATTACTCACCGTTTTGGCGTCCCAGAGCGATTTCCACAATTTACAAACCCCGGGGTGCGTTTGCATCTCTGTCATCAACACTCACAGTTTTGGCCAATTCTGACGCGATTCGTGGACTATTACTCATCATTTAGGGGCCCTGAAGCGATTCCATAGTGGTTCAACCCTAAGGTGTGTTTACGTGTCGGTCATCAACACTCACAGTTTTGGCCGATTCTGGCCCGTTTTGTGGACTATTACTCACCGTTTTGGGGCCCCAAAGTGATTTCCACGGTTGTTTAACCCCATTGTGCGCTTACGTGTCGATCATCAACGAGCGCACTTTGGGCCGATTTTGGCCCGTTTCTTGCATTATTACTTAGTTTTAGGGTCCCGGAGTGATTTCCACGATTGACGAACTCCGGGGTGCGTTTATGTGTCCGTCATAAACACTCACAATTTTGGCCAATTCTCATCCATTTCGTGCACC
>NC_057806.1:991536-993712 GCF_018294505.1 Triticum aestivum
GTGTCGGTTATGAACACTCACAGTTTTGGCCAATTCTAACGCGTTTTGTGGACTATTAGTCACCGTTTTTTGGTCCTGAAGTGATTTCCAAAGTTGTTGAACCCCAAGGCGCACTTACGTGTCAGTCATCAACACTCACAGTTTTGGCTGATTCTGGCCCGTTTCATGGACTATATATTACTGACTGTTTTGGGGCCCTGGAGTGATTTCCACGGTTAACGAACAGCAGGGTGCATTTACGTGTCGGTCATCAACTCTCGCTGTTTTTGCCGATTCTGGCCCGTTTCTTGGACTATTACTCTGTTTTTGGATCCCGACGTGATTTCCATGATTGACGAACACCGGGGTGCGTTTATGTGTCGGTCATCAACACTCGCAGTTTTGGCCGATTCTGGCCCGTTTCTTAGAGTACTACTTAGTTTTGGGGGTCCCGGAGTGATTTCCACGATTTAAGAACCCCGTGGTGCATTTACGTGCCGGTCAATGACACTCACAATTTTGGCCAATTTCTGGTCCGTTTCGTGTACTATTACTCACCGTTTTGGCGTCCCAGAGCGATTTCCACAATTTACAAACCCCGGGGTGCGTTTGCATCTCTGTCATCAACACTCACAGTTTTGGCCAATTCTGACGCGATTCGTGGACTATTACTCATCATTTAGGGGCCCTGAAGCGATTCCATAGTGGTTGAACCCTAAGGTGTGTTTACGTGTCGGTCATCAACACTCACAGTTTTGGCCGATTCTGGCCCATTTTGTGGACTATTACTCACCGTTTTGGGCCCCAAAGTGATTTCCACGGTTGTTTAACCCCATGGTGCGCTTACGTGTCGATCATCAACGAGCGCACTTTGGGCCGATTTTGGCCCGTTTCTTGCATTATTACTTAGTTTTAGGGTCCCGGAGTGATTTCCACGATTGATGAACTCCGGGGTGCGTTTACGTGTCGGTCATAAACACTCACAATTTTGGCCAATTCTCATCCATTTCGTGCACCATTACTCACCGTTTTGGTGTCCCAGAGCGATTTCCACGATTGACAATCCCCGGAGTGCGTTTGCGTGTCTGTCGTGAACACTCACAGTTTTGGCCAATTCTGACGTGATTGGTGGGCTATTACTCACCATTTAGGGGTCCCGAAGCGATTTCCATACTTGTTGAACCCCAAGGTGCGTTTACGTGTCGGTCATCAACACTCACTGTTTTGGGGCCCTAGAGTGATTTCCACGATTAACGAACCGCGGGGTGTGTTTACATGTCGGTCATCAATACTAGTAGTTTTGGCCAATTCTGACCCGTTTCATGAACTATTACTCACTGTTTTGGGGCCCCGGAATGATTTCCACGATTAACGAACCCCCAGGTGCGCTTAGGTGTCGGTTATGAACACTCACAGTTTTGGCCAATTCTAACGCGTTTTGTGGACTATTAGTCACCGTTTTTTGGTCCTGAAGTGATTTCCAAAGTTGTTGAACCCCAAGGCGCACTTACGTGTCAGTCATCAACACTCACAGTTTTGGCTGATTCTGGCCCGTTTCATGGACTATATATTACTGACTGTTTTGGGGCCCTGGAGTGATTTCCACGGTTAACGAACAGCAGGGTGCATTTACGTGTCGGTCATCAACTCTCGCTGTTTTTGCCGATTCTGGCCCGTTTCTTGGACTATTACTCTGTTTTTGGATCCCGACGTGATTTCCATGATTGACGAACACCGGGGTGCGTTTATGTGTCGGTCATCAACACTCACAATTTTGGCCAATTTCTGGTCCGTTTCGTGTACTATTACTCACCGTTTTGGCGTCCCAGAGCGATTTCCACAATTTACAAACCCCGGGGTGCGTTTGCATCTCTGTCATCAACACTCACAGTTTTGGCCAATTCTGACGCGATTCGTGGACTATTACTCATCATTTAGGGGCCCTGAAGCGATTCCATAGTGGTTGAACCCTAAGGTGTGTTTACGTGTCGGTCATCAACACTCACAGTTTTGGCCGATTCTGGCCCATTTTGTGGACTATTACTCACCGTTTTGGGCCCCAAAGTGATTTCCACGGTTGTTTAACCCCATGGTGCGCTTACGTGTCGATCATCAACGAGCGCACTTTGGGCCGATTTTGGCCCGTTTCTTGCATTATTACTTAGTTTTAGGGTCCCGGAGTGATTTCCACGATTGA
>NC_057806.1:1359854-1360716 GCF_018294505.1 Triticum aestivum
GGGGGCGGCATCCGGGGCGGCATTGAGGTCGGGGTCGGGGGCGGCATCCCGGGCGGCGTTGAGGTCGGGGGTGGGGCCGGCGTTGAATCTAGGGTTGGGGGCAATGTGGGGAGAGCGCGCGGCGGCCGAGGGGCGGCGGCGGTGAGGCTGAGGGCGGCCTCGGGCGGCGGCGGTGAGGAGACGGCGGCGAGGGCGAGGGACGATTTGGGGAAGAATTGGTGGCCGGGGGGCGGGGTGGGGGGAAACCGCTGTTTAAGTGAAACGTAACGGTAGCACGTTTCCAGAAACGCGCTATAGCTAAGTTAGCTATAGCGCGTTTACTGAAACCCGCTACTGCTATTCCTTTCTCCTTTTTCCCTTTTTTCTTTTATTTTTCTTTACATTTTATTTTTTCCCTTTCTCCTTTTTCTATTTCTTTCATTTTCATTTACTTTTCTACTTGTTTTCCCGTTGGTGGAGGCGAGGCGTTGCTCCTGGAAGTGCTGGAAGTACGCCGCCCACGCCTTGTGGTTGTCGGCGGCGTACTACGCGGAGGCGCGCTGCTCCTCGGTCAGCGACGAGCAA
This sequence comes from Triticum aestivum, assembly GCF_018294505.1. Lineage (NCBI taxonomy): Eukaryota > Viridiplantae > Streptophyta > Magnoliopsida > Poales > Poaceae > Triticum > Triticum aestivum. The sequence continues at coordinate 1,360,419 of NC_057806.1, forward strand.
ACGCGGTCGACCTCGCCAGCGAAGAGATCAGGGCGCGCGACGATGTCCGGCAGGGGGGATGGGGACGCCTCCGGCGCTGAGCCTCCATCCTATCGGCGCAACGCGCATGTCTGAAGGCGCCGGAATGTTGGCCTCGAAAAACATGTACGCCTCCCACGTTTGCAGCGAGCGGCGGTCGAAGCCGTTGGCCGCCGCTTCGTCGCCGGGGAACCGCTCGCACATTGTCATGGATGGGGCTGGGAGAGAGGAGAGGTTCCTCGGCGGCGGAGAGAGACAGAGAGGTTCGTCGTCGGAGAGA